>NC_041393.1:127746909-127788020 GCF_002162155.2 Triticum dicoccoides
GACCTCGGCCATGTGGTTTGGATCAGCCTTCGTGTACCGCGTCTTCACCATGGCCCTGGCCTCCCTGGCGCCTTGACGGCAGGCCGATATCTTCCACAGACGGAAGCGCTGCCGTACTCCCTGAAGCTTCTCAGCAAGCCCTCCAAGACCCTCGGGTAGGGAGACGGAAGGCCATAAGGCCTGAACGACGCCGCTCATCGCCTGCCGAACACGTTCATGCAGTTGTAGCAGCTTGGGAAGAGGGTCTCCCGTGGAACCAGGCATCTCCTCCGCCGGACGACCCGTGAGCACACCTACAGACACATTTCTGTCAATCGACTTCCTCGCCGAACTCTTCTTTTCAAAAGAGTTTGCTCAAGCACTTACTGTAAATGTCGCGACGAAGCCGCCGATTCTCCTTTACGGAGTTAGACAGCTGGCCCCGAACATCTTTTAGTTCTTCGCCCAGCTGGGTGTTGGCATCTTGGAGTTTGTTCCTCTCCTACTGCACCCTCTTAAGCACCTTCTCGCCGGCCTTCAGCTGGCGCAGCAGATGTTGCTTGTCCGGATCTAGTCCGGCACCCTCTGCAATATTATTGTCAGACTATACACACACGCCGCACTTCATAAACTACTTCTCTGTTCGAAATATGAATTACCAGAGGGGGTCTCTGTGGCTCCCCGGGCAGCGGCTAGCGCGGCCTCAAGTTGGGCCTTGCATTCTTGAAGCTCCTGGGACAGGTGGGTATTCTTCTCCGTAAGATCCTGCATAACAAATGATCCTTAAATCGGTTAGTTTAACTATTTTAAGTCTCGGGGGCTACTGGCATATATAACCATTAAAATTCCTCACCCGTATGTCTTTTACATACTGCTCCGTGGCTCTGGATAAACCATATTGAGCAGCACGGAGGTGCGCGTCTCCCGCATTAAAGGCATTCAACGCCTCTGGGGAGAAACACGCGTCATGAAGAACTGTCTGGCGGCCCCTGTGATTCATGGCGCTCTCCACCTCAGACCTGGTGGCGGACAACCTGTCGGCATCCTCCATTGGAGGAGCATCCGGCTCGCGCCTTGCGCTCGCCTCCCCCTCCGGACCAGGCGTTGGAGCCTGGCTGGCGGAGGCTTGGTTGGCAACCTCTCCGGGCTCAGTCCGGCGAGCGCTCTTTCTCCTGGAAGAATCATGAGCATTAATGTACCTCCCAGGAGCCTTTCCCTTAAAGGACAAGGGTGCACCATACCTCTGCGGCGATGTTTCGATTCGCGCCGCACTCCTCTTCCGCCTACTGGGCCGCACTGACCCTGGTTGGTCAGTCGCCGCGGGCTCGGCTTCCCGCCGTAAAGGCACCTCCTGCGAAGCACCATTGGTACACGGTGATCAGAAATAAGCATTAAAAAGTAACGGTGTCAGGACTTCGGTCGTACTCACCTGGGAAGCCAGAGATAAACCGGGGTAGTCAGCCGTAATGGCGACTAGAGCATTGTCTATGCTGAGCTGGTGGAACACCCCGTCAATCAGTTCCACCATTATGTCCGGATCCTCTCCAGAGGCCGGATCAAGGGATCTTCCTGGATCCTCGGTTTGAGGAGTCGGGCTTTCTATGCCCTCCACATCCCGGTGCAGTTCCTACGTCGAAATCATAAAGTAAGACACTTATCTTTGAAAGCATGGATCAGATATATAAACGTCCGCTTACCCAGCTCCGAGGGTTATTCATGGAGAATCCATTCAATGGACTCGTGCGGAGGAAGTCCTCCTTCTCCCCCTTGTACAAGCCGGACAGTATCTTCACCAGATCGGCGGCCGATCCCGGCCCCTTGCAGCCATGACGGGTGGCGTCATTCTCCCCGTTGAAATCCCACATGGGTGGCCCCTATATTGGAGCGGCTGCACCCCTCGCATAATGCATGTGGCCATGACTCCAATCATGGTTAATCCGGAATGGGCCAGTAACCGTATCCGGCCATCAGATATTGGACGCTCCTATCGTCTTCCCGTTGAGGGCTCCGCGGGCGCCAACTCAGGCGTTTCTTCAGAGGAGCGTTGCTAAACTCCGGGAGGCCGATCCGAACTGGATCCGGCAGCGGGGCATCTTCCATATAGAACCACCCCAAAGGCCAGTCTTCAGACGCCTTCTTCGGGGTTTCGGATAGATATCCGGTCCCGGCGATGCGCCATATTTCGGCTCCGCCCACTTGATATATCGACCCCTCGTGAGAACGGGGTACGAGGCAAAACAGTCTCTTCCACAGCGCAAAATGGGGCTCGATGCCCAAGAACAGCTCGCAAAGAGCTACAAAGCTCACGATGTGCAAAATGGAGGCAGGTGTGAGGTGGTGAAGTTGGAGTCCATAGAACTCCAGGAGCCCCCGGAGAAACGGATGTATGGGAAATCCGAGTCCCCTTATTAAGTAGGGGATGAAGCATACCCGCTCTCCTTTGGAGGGATTGGGTACACTCTCCGCCTACTTCCCACCCTTGTAGGTGGCCAGTCCGGCTCGAACCGGAACCATAAAGGCTGGGGGAAGGTATCCCTCTGCTTGGAGCGTCACTAACTCGCTATGCGGGACTGAGCATCTCCTCCAATCTCCTGGCTGAGGACTGGGAGCGGGAGAAGAGGAGCCGCGTCGACTATCCATGTTGGAATAGATTTTCATTAGATGCACTTCGATGAGTACTTGCAGAAGGAGGATGGTGTGATTCGGATCTGGATCCTCACCTCTCTTATAGGCGGCTTATTCGTGCAGCTAGAGGGGGTAAAACGTAAAAATACCCTGGCTTTTCGCATTCATACAACACGTGAAAGAGGGCCATTATTGGACGTGGAAGCCAAGGAGCGCAACATTTATGAAGAAACCGGACACTATTCGGCAAACACATGGAACATGGAGGAGAACCCGCTTTGCAAACGCCGAAGACAACATACGCGCCGGACTCGTCGTCATTGAAGCCTGGTTCGGGGGCTACTGAGGGAGTCCTGGATTAGGGGGTGTCCGGATAGCCGAACTATCATCATCGGCCGGACTCCAAGACTATGAAGATACAAGATTGAAGACTTCGTCCCGTGTCCGGATGGGACTTTCCTTGGCGTGGAAGGCAAGCTTGGCGATACGGATATGTAGATCTCCTACCATTGTAACCGACTCTGTGTAACCCTAGCCCTCTCCGGTGTCTATATAAACCGGATGGCTTTAGTCTGTAGGACGAACAACAATCATACCATAGGCTAGCTTCTAGGGTTTAGCCTCCTTGATCTCGTGGTAGATCTACTCTTGTAATACCCACATCATCAATATCAATCAAGCAGGACGTAGGGTTTTACCTCCATCAAGAAGGCCCGAACCTGGGTAAAACATCGTGTCCCTTGTCTCCTGTTACCATCCGCCTAGACGCACAGTTCGGGACCCCCTACCCGAGATCCGCCGGTTTTGACACCGATAGAGAGGAAAACAAGAAACGAATGGCGAATAATGTAATGCAAGGGAGAAGTCTTTATGATGGGTACTTGGTATGGCTTTACTTGGCGTAGATCTCCCCGGCAACGGCTCCAGAAATCCTTCTTGCTACCTCTTGAGCTTGCGTTGGTTTTCCCATGAAGAGGAAAGGGTGATGCAGCAAAGTAGCATAAGTATTTCCCTCAGTTTTGAGAACCAAGGTATCAATCCAGTAGGAGACGACGCACAAGTCACCGAATACTTGCACAAACAATCAAGAACTTGCAACCAACGCGATAAAGGGGTTGTCAATCCCTTCACGGTCACTCACAATAGTGAGACCTGATAGACATAGATAAATGGTAAAGTAAATATTTTGGTGTTTTTGGTTTATAGATTGGAAAGTAAAGATTGCAAAATAGTAGATCGGAATCTAGCAAGATGTAAACGAGATTCAATAATATGATAAAGAGGCCCGCAAGCCATAGGTTTCAGTAGTGGCTTCTCTTGAGATAGCAAATATTACGGTGGGTGAACAAATTACTCCCGAGCAATTGATAGAAAAGCGCATAATTATGATGACATCTAAGGCAATGATCATGAACATAGGCATCACGTTCGTGTCAAATAGACCGACTCCTGCCTACATCTACTACTATTACTCCACACATCGACCGCTATCCAGCATGCATCTAGAGTATTAAGTTCATAAAGAACGGAGTAACGCATTAAGAAAGATGACATGATGTAGAGGAATTAACTCAAGCAATATGATGAAAACCCCATCTTGTTATCCTCGATGGCAACAATACAATACGTGGCTTGCTGCCCCTACTGTCACTGGGAAAGGACACCGCAAGATTGAACCCAAAGATAAGCACTTCTCCCATTGCAAGAAAGATCAATCTAGTAGGCCAAACTAAACCGATAATTCGAAGAGACTTGCAAAGATATCAAATTATGCATATAAGAATTCAGAGAAGAACCAAAAAATATTCATAATCTTGATCGTAAATCCACAATTCATCGTATCTCGGCAAATATACCGCAAAAGAGTATTACATCGAATAGATCTCCAAGAACATCAAGGAGAAGTTTGTATTGAGAATCAAAGAGAGAGAGAAGAAGCCAACTAGCTAATAACTATGGACCCGAAGGTCTGTGGTAAACTACTCACGCTTCATCAGAGAGGTAATGGAGTTGATGTAGAGGCCCTCCATGATCGAATCCCCCTCTAGCAAATGGCTGGAAAAGGCCCCAAGATGGGATCTCACAGGTACATAAGGTTGCGGCGGTGGAAAACTGGTTTCGTGGCTCCCCTGATGTTTTTAGGGTATAAGGGTATATATAGGCGAAGGAACTAGGTCAGGGGTGCTACAAGGGGCCCACGAGGGTGGGGCACGCCCTCTTGCCTCGTGGTCGCCATGTTGCCTCTCCGACTTCATCTCCAAGTCTTATGGCTTGATTTCGGTCCAAGAAAGATCATCATGAAGGTTTCATTCAATTTGGACTCCGTTTGATTTTCTTTTTCTGCAAAACTCTAAAATAGGCAAAAAAACAGAAACTCTCACTAGGCCCTTGGTTAATAGGTTAGTCCCAAAGGTAATATAAAAGAGCATATTAAAGCCCATTAAACATCCATAACAGTTAATATAATAGCATGTAACAATAAAAAATTATAGATACATTGGAGAAATATCACATGCCGGCATGGAAAGTGCCAACGCGCGAGAGCAATGCGCCCTATCGCACCTTTGGCAAGTCCGAGGTGAGGAGGAGGACGTCGGTGCCGGCATTTAGCGTGTATCCCAGATGGCGGCCGACAGCGTCTAGTTAGATGGGAGTAAGTCAGTACTTGTACACTAGAGTATTAGTGGGAGTAGATAGTTAACTTGGCTATGATGGTTATCAACGTGGAAGTTCAGTACTCTATATCTGATTAGACCTGTTACTTTGCTCTGAATTTGAACTTTCCGTGTGAACGTACGGAATGGGCTGTTATTTTTTTCAAATGGGTTGTATTTGTCTACCACCGGTTTAGAGGCTGACTTGTGGGCCTACTAGGTTGACGCGTACACAATCAGGATATGATTGTATGTGGAGAGGATGACAGCAGGGACCCACCAGGGTCATGCCAGTACACAAATAAGTGCCTCCTTATTTCAAGCCAAAAAATAGTTCCTCCTAATGGATTTCTGACATCTGGGTCCCATGCCATTGTCAACGTAGTTAATAAATGAGAGAATTGCACAACGAGCAGCTGACATGAGGGACCCAGTAGCTTACCAAACTTTTCTTAGGGAAGTAGCTTGCCCAATTATTTTTGTTTTCGAGGCAGAAGCAGGGTGTCAACTGGGTTGTGCGGGGCACTTTGGCCTATCTAGCCAGCCTTTTCTTTTATGTTTACCACAAGACCAACCCAGTAGTTTTTTTCTTTCTGAAAATGGCTAGCCCCATTTTTTTGTTATTTTTACAAAATACCCAACCGAGGCCTACTTGCTTTGTCAGCCCTGCTGGGCTGCAAATCTTTCAAGAGGAGAAAATAGGCTATCAATAATGAGAAATGGGTTGTACATTTTTAAAACACGTCAAACCGGCAATTAGTTTTAAATTTCTTTTTTTTCATTTTGAGATTTTAAATTCCATTGGTTTTTATGCGTGGACAATTATTTGGATTTTATATTGATATGAAATATTTTTCAAATTAGTTTGCCTGTGACTCAAAATTTCAGGATTAAAAACAGTTCGGACCGCACAAAAATATGCAAAATTTCATATAGTGTTTTAACCGTGGCCACAATATGGGATGTAATGCTAACAAAAGAATATGGGCTCCAAAAAATCCTTAAAAATTAGCAAATGGGCTGTAAATTATTAGAAATAATGGCAGATGGGTTGTATGTTGTGTTCCACAGTTTTCAGGCTGACTTGTGCGCCTACTATAGGTTGACGCGTATGCTTTCCTAAAACAAAAGGTTGACACGCACGCAACATCGTGCCAACTTAGTCAACACGCGAGATCAGTGACTGTTGGATGTCCATCCAATGGTCGTTGTGTTTCTTCAATCTCTGCTCTGCCTGCTCCAGCCGCTCAAACAAGCGCCGGCGGGACTGCCTGCTCCCTCCTCCCGCTGTCGGTTGTGCTGCCGTGCAGGCCTCACCGCCCCACCATACTCCCATTGCTAGCCTAGCCATCCCTCTACTCACCCATACCTCTTGTTATTCTCCAACGATGATAGCCTCACTCTGCAGCCGAAGCAGTAAACACTCGTACTCCCGTCCGCGTGGGAAACTACTATCGAGTCTTCCTCGGCTCCTGGTCATTCCCTTCCTAGGCCTCGCCGTCATCCCCGCCTTGGTGCTCTCGACGTGGCGTGCTGAACCTAGACAAGGAATGACTTCCATTGGAAGAGGACTATATGTGAAGAGGCTGATAGTTGGGTCCACGGCCGCAACAAGGAAGTGCCTCCTTATTAAGCGCAAAATAATGATTCCTCCACCTAACAGCGGAGACCTACCGGAAGGGCCTCTGTATTTCGCGAAAAAAACATCCCCGCCACTAACAGCTCGGACCCACCAGCTATATCTCTTCGCACACAAGTGCCCTTATTACGCACAAAAAAATGAAGACCCTCGCTGCTGGATGGGACCCACCATATTTGGAGGCTGACTTGTGGGCCTACTAAGTTGACACGAACGCAGGGCTTCGTCAACTTAGTCAATATAAGTGATTCTAGCTGCAGTGACCGTATGATGGCCATCCAACGGCTGTCGTGCTTCTTCAACCTCTTGTCTTCTTGCTCCAGCCGCCCAAACCATCGCGGGCCATGCCGCCTACTCCTGCCTCCCATGGCCGGTTGTGCTGCCACACATGACTCACCACCCCTCCTACTCCAACCGTTGGCCAGGCCATCCCTCTAGTCACCCACAGCCCCTATTATTTTGCGGCGACGGCAGCCTCATATCGCAAAAAAACCAGTCAACCCTCGTACTCCTCTCCGCGTGGGCATCCACTACCAAGTCTTCCCCGGCTCCGCGTCATCCCCTTCCTAGGCCTTGCCATCGTCCACCGCCTTGGTGCTCTCGACGCGGCGTGGTCAATGTGGTCAAGGAACGACTTCCATCGAAAGATTACTGTACGTGGAGAGGCTGACAGCTGGGTCCACAGCCGCAGCAAGGAAGTGCCTCCTTATTACGTGCAAAATAGTGATTCGTCCACCTGACAGAAGGGACCCACCGGACGGGCCACCGTATTTCACGAAAAACACATTTCCCCCCTGACAGCTGGGACCCACCAGCTACATCTTCGCACACAAGAAATTGCATCCATACTACGAAAAAAGATGCCCCCGTGACAGCTGGGACCCACCAGCTATATCTTCGCACGCAAGGAACAGCTGGGATCCACCCGGTTGAAGCGTACATAGCGTTTTTGTATGGTCACGAAGGTGTACATACATACTGGTCGATCGGTTTCTCTACAGCGATGAACTGTGGCCGAGTAAGGAGCAGCACGTATCGTACTAGAGCCGCGGACGTAACATGTCACACAGTCCCGTCTATAACGTGTACACATACGTACAACCACGCTGCAAGAAAGTAAATATGGCTACATACGTACATACGGACATGGTGTCAAAGGCGTACATCGACATTGTCCTGTTCATCGGCAGCCAACCGGCTGGGTCGGAATGGAGGAAACAGCGCAGTGTTAATCGGGAGGTAACCGACTGGGTCGGAATACGTTGTGTTCATCGGGAGCCAACCGGCTTGGACGGAACAGCCGAAACGAGATCTAGCGTACCGCAGAATGGAGGAAACGGGCCTTCTGTTCGACTGCGTATGGTCGATACGGGGTCCTGTTCATTGGAAGGGTCTCGTGTACCGCAAAATAGAGGAAACGGACTTTTGTTCGAGTGCCTACGGTCGAAACGGGGTCCTGTTGATTGGGAGGGGTGTGGCGTACCGCAAAACGGATGAAACACACTTGTGTTGGAGTGCCTACGGTGAAACGTGGTCCTATTCATCCACCATCTACTGCCTTGCTCCATCCTCCACGGGCTACTGTTCATCCACCGTCGAGCTCCTCCAGCCTCCACCAGCTACTATTCATCCACGGGCTACTATTCATCCAGCCTCCACCGGCTACTGTTAATAGAGCCTCCACGGGGTCCTGTTCATCCAACCCCAACCGGCTGGGGTGCGGTGGCCTCCTCGAGGTCCTGTTCATCCAGCCACAACCGCCTACTACCACGGGGTTCTGTTCATTGAGAGGCAACCCAACATTGGCTGGCTACGTCTCGCACTGGGGCTCAATCAGCTTCAGTAAGCAGCAACAGTGATCGATCGCTCAGTTTAGTTAGCAGCAGTAGCGAAGGAATCGCTCGGGTTCCGTCAGCAGCAAATGAATCACTTGGGTTTAGTTAACAGCCAAGGGATCGATCGCTTGGGTTCAGTAACGTGCGATCGCTCGGGTTCTATTAGCGAACGCCTCGCACATATGCACGTACAGGAGAGAAACACGGAAACCTCCGTGCATCGCTCGGCCCTGACCACCTACCATAATGAACTCCACGATATTTTCATCGCCCTCACTTCTACCACGGTTTTTTCCGTCATGGACAGCCCAAAGAATGTCATGCAGCAGCGTCTCTGGCCCGCCCAGGATGAAAAGCCCATTTTTTGTCATGATTTTTTGTCATAGAAGTAGGAGCCCACCATATCTATGATGATACCGGGTTTTGTCACAATTATCGTCATAGAAGTGTGACGGAAATATACCCTAGAGGCAATAATAAAGTTATTATTTTGTTTCCTTAATTCATGATAAATGTTTATTATTAATGCTAGAATTGTATTAACCGGAAACTTAGTACATGTGTGAATACATAGACAAAACATATAGTCCCTAGTATCACTACTAGGGAAAACCTTATACACAGAATCTTACCAGTAGCGCGTGTTAAAATGAGGCGCTACTGCTACTTAGCAGTAGCGCGTCGGCTAAAAGGCGCTACTATTACCCGCTTAGCAGTAGCCCGCCAAGAAAAGAACACGCTACTACTACAATTGCCACACCGTTCCCGACGTGCAAGGTATAGTAGTAGCGCCCTTCTAGAAACAGCGCTACTACTACGGATTTTAGCAGCAATGCATTTTCGCTCCCCATGCTATTGTTAAAGCTATTTTCACCTAACCCCCCGCGCGGCCTGATTCCCTCTCCTCTGCTTCCTCCCCCAATTCCCCACTCTCTCTTCTCCCCCTCGTCGCCTCCGCCAGAGCCCCTCCCCTCGCCCTCCCCAGAGGCCCTGCCCTAGCTCTCCACCGGAGTCTGCCCCTCGACGTCGTCGCGCGCCTGTGCCTCCTCCTCCTTGACCTTGACCTTGTCGGAACCCCTGCCCCCTCGCTCTCTACCGCCGTCTCCCTCGACCCGCCTTGCCGCTGTCTCCCCCGACCCCGCCTCGCTGCCGTCTCCCCCGACCCCGCCTCGCCGCGCCTCGGTGCAGCCGTCTCCTCCGACCCCATATCTCTCCCCGCCCTTTGTAAGCACTCTCCCCTTCTGTGGGTGTCCACCGCCCGCGCCGATACCCATCGTGTTCTAGGGTTTTAGTTGTATTAGTGATGTTATATGTATGACACTATTTCGGATGTATTAGTGATAATATTCGACGATGTACGGACGCATGAGATGATTTACTTTTGCTAATTGAATGCATGCTAATTTGAGTCCTATAAGATATTTTGAAATGTATATCTTGTGTTGCTCAAATAGGATATGTGCTTGCCCAAGTGGCCGGTCATGTTTGCAGGTTACACCTACGAGTGGCCTATGTTTTGCCGGAGTGTTGATTCATTTCTATTCCGGCAAATTTCAGGCGCTCGATATGTCCTATTTTAGCAAAGGTCATGCCGGATTTTTCCGTGAATTTTGGCATGACTTGTGCCAGAATATGTAGGAAATATCGAGTGCCCCGGATTTGTGTGTTGAGTATCCCGGTAGTTGTCTTCGATCAATTTTCAATTAATGTTTTAACTATGAAGATAGGAAATGTCTGACAACGAAAAGGATTTCGGTATTTGCAAATATTGCGAAGACGAGCGCGGCATGTGCGACGGAATCTTCCTAGATGATGATTGGCGCTTCAGCATCAAGTTGGACGAGAACTTCGAAGTGGATACAGTAAGTCACAATGACAAGTCTTTTTTCGTAATTAAGCATGACATATGCTTCATTTGCTTCAACTTATAATTTTTTTTACTATTCTACTAGCGTATCCCCTGCCATGCAAGAGTTTTTGTATTGGATAAGATAGGTTTCAATTCTATGACAACTACTATGGAGGTAAAGAGAGTTTATTTGAAGACCGAGCATGGTTATATTTTCCATGCAAAATTATACAACGAAGACGACTACACCTATTTTGGATGCAAAACATGGCGAGCACTATGCAAGACTTATGTATTTGAGCTTGATATTGTTATCACCTTTGATATTCGTCCGGAAGATGGTATTGAAGGTAATACCGACATCTGGGTCAATGTGCAAACGCCTCCAGTTCTACCAAAATGTGAGTTTCTCAACCATATTTATGTCTTTGATATTGTTTATTCAAAAATAGTTGACAACTAATTTCTATTGACAGCTTATTTCCAATCAAGCAAACATGTCCAGCACTTGGTATACAGGACCTACTACTGTCCCGGGGCTGAACTAAACTGCGAGGAGATAAGTCATTATGTTTCATGGCTTGAGGATCTTCATACTGTCAAGACAAATTATTTTTTTGGACTTGCAAATCTTAGTACTCAAAACGTGCGACCAATAGTGTTTGTATTGAACTACAGCCACACCTATTTAGGAAAGATGGTAAGATTTTTACTATTTGTACTCAGTGCATCTTTCGCATACATTATTTTTTAAGCTAAACTTCATTGCTAAGTATGTTACTATACGATGTTCTTCAACAGGGACTCCCGCTGAATGTTGTGCCTCATTGGATCAAGACTAAAGGTCAGATGAGAATTGTTAGCTTATGGCCAAGATATCCTATAATGCACTTTAGTGCATTCAGGATTTCTAATAGCGAGGAATGCTTAATAGTGAAAGATTGGAGCAAAATTGTGAACGATCGCAGAGAAGTACTAGGGGACAGCAATCAGAAGCGCATCCCACGATTAGGAGACAGGTTCATCTGCATGCTCCAACTTGATGAAGAACGAGTGCTACACATGGTTTATGTTATTTTACCTGAGAGAGAGCAGCAGGAGTGATTAGCTAGTGTTGGTGGCAATGACTGATGATTTTTATTAGCTAGTGTTGCTAGTGATTAGATAGCTAGAATGAGTTTGAAGATGATGATGTGCTACACTATGACTATGATGATTAAGTAACTACTGTTGATGTTATGACTATGATGATGATTAAATAGCTTGTGCTGGCGGATTAGATTCAAGTGGAGGCAACATGTGGTGCACATCAAAAGTACTACTAGGCCAAACTAGATCAAGTTTGGTTTAGTAGTATACTTTTGACATGCACCACATATTGCCTCCACTTGAACCTAATCCACCTTCATTTGACACACTGTTATGGACATAATGATGTAAACCTCATAAATGGTATTTTACCAATATTTGTACAATGGCGCATAAATACACTAAAAATAAAAAATAAAAAAAGAATACTAGTAGCGATGGAGAGAAAACACGCTGCCACTAGTTACATTAGCAGTAGCGTGGGAGTGAACAAACGCTGCAGCTATTTGTCCTAGCAGTAGCGCGTGCGGGCATGCATTACTGCTAAGCAATAGCTGTAGTGCCTTATTAGTAGCGTGCCCACCCGCGCTACTAGTGAGCACAAAACCAGCGCTACTGCTAGGGTTTTCCCTAGTAGTGTATGCCTCTACTTGACTAGCTCGCTAATCAAAGATGGTTATGTTTCGTAACCATAGACATGTGTTGTCATTTGATGAACGGGATCACATCATTAGGAGAATGATGTGATGGACATGACCCATCCATTAGCTTAGCATTATGATTGTGTTAGTTTCATTGCTACTGCTTTCTTCATGACTTATACAAGTTCCTCAGACTATGAGATTATGCAACTCCTGAATACCGGAGGAACACTTTGTGTGCTACCAAACGTCACAACATAAAAGGGTGATTATAAAGGTGCTCTACAAGTGTGTCCGAAGGTGTTTATTGGGTTGACATAGATCAAGAGAAGGATTTGTCACTCCGTGTTTCGGAGAGGTATCTCTGGGCCCTCTCGGTAATACTCATCACTATAAGCCTTGCAAGCACTGTGACTAATGAGTTAGTTGCAGGATGAAGTATTACGGAATGAGTAAAGAGACTTACCGGTAATGAGATTGAACTAGGTATTGAGATACCGATGATCGAATCTCGGGCAAGTAACATACCGATGACAAAGGGAACAACGTATGTTATTAAGCAGTTTGACTGATAAAGATCTTTGTATAATATGTAGGAACCAATATGAGCATCTAGGTTCCTCTATTGTTTGTTGACCGGAGATGTGTCTCGGTCATGTCTACATAGTTCTCGAACCCGTAGGGCCCGCACGCTTAACATTCGATGACGATTGGTATTATGAGTTTATGTGGTATGTTGTACCAAAGATTGTCCGGAGTACCAGATGTGATCACGAACATGACGAGGAGTCTCGAAGTGGTCGAGACATAAAGATTGATATATTGGATGACTATATTCAAACACCAGAAGTGTTCCGAAGAAGTTTCGGATATAACCGAAGTGCCGGAAGGGTTATCGGAACCATCGGAGAAGTAATGGGCCTTATTGGGCCTAAGGGAGAGAGAGGGGCGGCCAGGGGCTGGCCGCCCCCCCCCATGGGCCTAGTCTGAATTGGACTAGGGGGAGGGGCGGCGCCCCCTCCTTCCTTCTCCTCCCCCTCCTTCCTTCTTCTCCTAGTAGGACTAGGAAAGGGGGGAGTCCTACTCCTACTAGGAGGAGGAATCCTCCCCCCTTGGTGCGCCTAGAGGGCCGGCCGGCCTCCCCCTTGCTCCTTTATATATGGGGGCAGGGGGCACCCTAGAACACACAAGTTCACAATTGTTTTAGCCGTGTGTGGTGCCCCCCTCCATAGTTACACACCTCGGTCATATCATCGTAGTGCTTAGGGGAAGCCCTGCACTGACAACTTCATCATCACCATCACCACGCCATCATGCTGATGAAACTCTCCCTCGGCCTCAATTGTATCAAGAGTACGAGGGACGTCTCCGAGCTGAACGTGTGCTGAACACGGAGGTGCCGTACGTTCGGTGCTGGGATCGGTTGGATCGCGAAGATGTTCGACTACATCAACCGCATTAACTAAACGCTTTTGCTTTCGGTCTACGAGGGTACGTGGACACACTCTCCCCTCTCGTTGCTATGCATCACATAGATAGATCTTGCCTGATCATAGGAATTTTTTGAAATTGCCGCATTCCCCCACAGTGGCATCCGAGCCAGGTTTATGCGTAGATATTATGTGCACGAGTAGAACACAAAGAGTTGTGGGCAATAATAGTCATATTTCTTACCAGCATGTCATATTTTGATTCGGCGGTATTGTTGGATGAAGCGGCTCAGACCGACATTACGCGTACGCTTACGCGAGACTGGTTCTACCGACATGCTTTGCACATAGGTGGCTGGTGAGTGTCTATTTCTCCAACTTTAGTTGAATCGATTGTGGCTACGCCTGGTCCTTGTTGAAGGTTAAAACAGCACACTTGATGAAAAATCATTGTGGTTTTGATGCATAGGTAAGAATGATTCTTGGTAGAAGCCCGTAGCAGCCACGTAAAACTTGCAACAACAAAGTAGAGGACGTCTAACTTGTTTTTGCAGGGCTTGATGTGATGTGATATTGTCAAGTGTGATGTGATATAAATTGTTGTATGAGATGATCATGTTTTGTAACAAAGTTACGGGCAACTGGCAGGAGCCATATGGTTGTCACTTTATTGTATGCAATGCAATTGCCATGTAATTGTTTTACTTTATCACTAAGCAGTAGCGATAGTCGTACTAACAATAGGTGGCGAGACGACAACGATGCTACGATGGAGATCAGGGTGTCACACCGGTGACGTTGGAGAACATGACGATGCTTCAGTGATGGAGATCATGAGCACAAGATGAGGATGGCCATATCATGTCACATATTTTGATTGCATGTGATGTTTATCCTTTATGCATCTTATTTTGCTTAGAATGTCAGTAGCATTATAAGATAACCCCTTACTAAATTTCAAGGTACAAGTGTTCTCCATGAGTATGCACCGTTGCTACAGTTCGTCGTGCCGAGAAAACATGTGATGATCGGGTGTGATAAGCTCTACGTTCACATACAACGGGTGCAAGCCAGTTTTGCACACGCAGAATACTCGGGTTAAACTTGACAAGCCTAGCATATGTAGATATGGCCTCGGAACACTGAGACCGAAAGGTCGAGCCTGAATCATATAGTAGATATGATCAACATAGTGATGTTCACCATTGAAAACTACTCCATCTCACGTGATGATCGGACATGGCTTAGTTGATTTGGATTATGTGATCAGTTAGATGATTAGAGGGATGTCTATCTAACTAGGGGTTCTTAAGTAATATGATTAATTGAACTTTAATTTATCATGAACTTAGTACCTGATAGTATTTTGCATGTATATGTTGTTGTAGATCAATGGCCCGTGCTACCGTTCCTTTGAATTTGAATGCGTTCCTAGAGAAAGCTAAGTTGAAATATGATGGCAGCAACTACACTGACTGGGTCCGTAACTTGAGGATTATCCTCATTGCTGCATAGAAGAATTACATCCTGGAAGCACTGCTAGGTGCCAGGCCTGCTGCAGATGCTACTGATGACGTTAAGAACGTCTTTGCAGAGCAAAGCTGATGACTACTTGATAGTTCAGTGTGCCATGCTTTACGGCTTAGAATCGGGACTTCAAAGATGCTTTGAATGTCATGGAGCATATGAGATGTTCCAAGAGTTGAAGTTAATATTTCAAGCAAATGCCCGAGTTGAGAGATATGAAGTCTCCTACAAGTTCTACAGCTGCAAAATGGAGGAGAATAGTTCTGTTAGTGAACACATACTCAAAATGTCAGGGTATCATAATCACTTGACTCAGCTGGGAGTTGATCTTCCAGTTGATTTTATCATTGACAAAATTCTTCAATCACTGCCACCAAGCTATAAAGGCTTCATGATGAACTATAATATGCAAGGGATGAATAAGACTATTCCCGAGCTCTTCGCGATGCTAAAGGCCGCGGAGGTAGAAATCAAAAAGGAGCATCAAGTGTTGATGGTCAATAAGACCATTAGTTTCAAGAAAAAGGGCAAAGGGAAGAAAGGGAACTTCAAGAAGAACGGCAAAAAGGTTGCTGCTCAAGAGAAGAAACTCAAGTCTAAACCTAAGCCTGAAACTGGGTGCTTCTACTGCAAAGGGATTGGTCACTGGAAGCGGAACTGCCCCAAGTATTTGGCGGATAAGAAGGATGGCAAAGTGAAAGGTATATTTGATATACATGTTATTAATGTGTACTTAACTAATGCTCGCAGTAGCGCCTGGGTATTTGATACTGGTTCTGTTGCTCATATTTGCAACTCGAAACAGGGGCTATGGATTAAGCGAAGATTGGCTAAGGACGAGGTGACGATGCGCGTGGGAAATGGTTCCAAAGTCGATGTGATCACGGTCGGCACGCTAACTCTACATCTACCATCGGGATTAGTTTTAGACCTGAATAATTGTTATTTGGTGCCAGCGTTGAGCATGAACATTATATCTGGATCTTGTTTAATGCGAGATGGTTATTCATTTAAATCAGAGAATAATGGTTGTTCTATTTATATGAGTAATATCTTTTATGGTCATGCACCCCTGCTGAGTGGGCTATTTTTGTTGAATCTCGATAGTAGTGATACACATATTCATACTGTTGAAGCCAAAAGATTGAAGTTTAATAATGATAGTGCAACTTATTTGTGGCACTGTTGTTTGGGTCATATCGGTGTAAAGCGCATGAAGAAACGCCATGATGATGGACTTTTGGAATCACTTGATTATGAATCACTTGGTGCTTGCGAACCGTGCCTTATGGGCAAGATGACTAAAACCCCATTCTCCGTAACAATGGAACGAGCTACTGACTTGTTGGAAATAATACATACTGATGTATGCAGTCCAATGAGTATTGATGCTCATGGTGGGTATCATTATTTTCTTACCTTCATAGATGATTTGAGCAGATATGGTTATATCTACTTAATGAAGCATAAGTCTGAAACATTTAAAAAGTTCAAAGAATTTCAGAGTGAAGTGGAAAATCATCGTAACAAGAAAATAAAGTTTCTACGATCTGATCACGGAGGAGAATATTTGAGTTACGAGTTTGGTCTTCATTTGATACAACATGGGATAGTTTCACAATTAACGCCATAGTGAAATGGTGTGTCTGACCGTCGTAACCGTACTTTATTAGATATGGTGCGATCTGTGATGTCTCTTACTGATTTACCACTATCGTTTTGGGGTTATGCTCTAGAGATGGCTACATTCACTTTAAATAGGGCACCATCAAAATTTGTTGAGACGACGCCTTATGAACTGTGGTTTGGCAAGAAACCAAAGTTGTCGTTTCTTAAAATATGGGGCTGCGATGCTTATGTGAAAAAGCTTCAACCTGATAAGCTCGAACCTAGATCGGAGAAATGCGTCTTCATAGGATACCCAAAGGAAAATGTTGGGTACACCTTCTATCATAGATCCGAAGGCAAAATCTTTGTTGCTAAGAATGGATCCTTTCTAGAGAAGGAGTTTCTCTCGAAAGAAGTGAGTAGGAGGAAAGTAGAACTTGATGAGGTAGTTGTACCTTCTCCCTTATTGGAAAGTAGTTCATCACAGAAATCAGTTCCAGTGATTCCTACACCAAATTGTGAGGAAGCTAATGATGTTGATCATGAAGTTTCGGATCAAGTTACTACCGAACCTCGTAGGTCTTCCAAAGTAAGATCCGCACCAGAGTGGTACGGTAATCCTGTTCTGGAAGTCATGTTACTAGACCATGATGAACCTACGAACTATGAGGAAGCGATGATGAGCCCAGATTCTGCAAAATGGCTTGAGGCCATGAAATATGAGATGGGATCCATGTATGAGAACAAAGTGTGGACTTTGGTGGACTTGCCCGATGATCGGCAAGCCATAGAAAATGAATGGATCTTTAAGAAGAAGACCGACGCAGACGATAATGTTACTGTTTACAAAGCTCGACTTGTTGCGAAAGGTTTTCGACAAGTTCAAGGAGTTGACTACAATGAGACTTTCTCACCCGTAGCGATGCTTAAGTCTGTACGAATCATGTTAGCAATTTCTGCATTTTATGATTATGAAATTTGGCAAATAGATGTCAAAAGTGCATTCCTAAATGGATTTATGGAAGAAGAGTTGTATATGATGCAACCGGAAGGTTTTGTCGATCCAAAGGGTGCTAACAAAGTGTGCAAGCTCCAGCGATCCATTTATGGACTGGTGCAAGCTTCTCAGAGTTGGAATAAACGTTTTGATAGTATGATCAAAGCATATGGTTTTATACAGACTTTTGGAGCAGCATGTATTTACAAGAAAGTGAGTGGGGGCTCTGTAGCATTTCTAATCTTATATGTAGATGACATATTGTTGATTGGAAATTATATAGAATTTCTGGATAGCATAAAGGGATACCTGAATAAAAGTTTTTCTATGGAAGACCTTGGAGAAGTTGCTTACATATTGGGAATCAAGATCTATAGAGATAGATCAAGACACTTAATTGTACTTTCACAAAGCACATACCTTGATAAACGTTTGAAGAAATTCAAAATGGATCAGTCAAAGAAAGGGTTCTTGCCTGTGTTACAAGGTGTGAAGTTGAGTCAGACTCAAAGCCCGACCACCACAAAAGATAGAGAGAAAATGAAAGTCATTACCTATGCTTCAGCCATAGGTTCTATCATGTATGCAATGTTGTGTACCAGACCTGATGTAGGTCTTGCTATAAGCATAGCAGGGAAGTGCTAAAGTAATCCCGGCGTGGAGCACTGGACAGCGGTCAAGAACATCCTGAAATACCTGAAAAGGACTAAGGATATGTTTCTCGTTTATGGAGGTGAAAAAGAGCTCGTCATAAAGGGTTACGTTAATGCAAGCTTTGACACTAATTCGGATGACTATAAGTCGCAAACCAGATAAGTATTTTTATTGAATGGAGGAGTTGTCGGTTGGTGCAGTTCCAAGCAGAGCGTCGTGGCGGGATCTACGTGTGAAGCGGAGCACATTGCTGCTTCGGAAGCAGCAAATGAAGGAGTTTGGATGAAGGAGTTCATATCCAATCTATGTGTCATACCTAGTGCATCGGGTCCAATGAAAATCTTTTGTGACAATACTGGTGCAATTGCCTTGGCAAAGGAATTTAGATTTCACAAGAGAACCAAGCACATCAAGAGACGCTTCAATTCCATCTGTCATCAAGTGTCGGAAGGGGACATAGAGATTTGCAAGATACACACAGATCTGAATGTTGCAGACCATTGACTAAGCCTCTTCCACGAGCAAAACATGATCAGCACCAAAGCTCCATGGGTGTTAGAATCATTACTATGTAATCTAGATTATTGACTCTAGTGCAAGTGGGAGACTGGAGGAAATATGCCCTAGAGGCAATAATAAAGTTATTATTTATTTCCTTAATTCATGATAAATGTTTATTATTCATGCTAGAATTGTATTAAACGGAAACTTAGTACACGTGTGAATACAAAGACAAAACATATAGTCCCTAGTATGCCTCTACTTGACTAGCTCGTTAATCAAAGATGGTTATGTTTCCTAACCATAGACATGTGTTGTCATTTGATGAACGGGATCACATCATTAGGAGAATGATGTGGACATGACCCATCCATTAGCTTAGCATTATGATCGTATTAGTTTCATTGCTACTGCTTTCTTCATGACTTATACAAGTTCCTCAGACTATGAGATTATGCAACTCCCGAATACCGGAGGAACACTTTGTGTTCTACCAAACGTCAGAATGTAAAAGGGTGATTGTAAAGGTGTTCTACAAGTGTCTCCGAAGGTGTTTGTTGGGTTGGCATAGATCGAGATTAGGACTTGTCACTTTGTGTTTCGGAGAGGCATCTCTGGGCCCTCTCGGTAGTACTCATCACTATAAGCCTTGCAAGCATTGTGACTAATGAGTTAGTTGCGGGATGAAGTATAACGGAACGAGTAAGAAAGGGCTAGGAAAGGGGGAGTCCTACTCCTACTAGGAGGACGATTCCTCCCCCCTTGGCGCGCCCTAGAGGGTCGGCCGGCCTCCCCCTTGCTCCTTTATATACGGGGGCAGGGGGCACCCTACACACAAGTTGACTATTGTTTTAGCCGTGTGTGGTGCCCCCTCCATAGTTACACACCTCGGTCATAACATCATAGTGCTTAGGCAAAGCCCTGCGCCGGTAACTTCATCATCACCGTCACCACGCCGTCGTGCTAACGAAACTCTCCCTTGGCCTCAACTGGATCAAGAGTATGAGGGACGTCTCCGAGCTGAACGTGTGCTGAACGCGGAGGTGTCGTATGTTTGGTGCTTGTTTTGGTTGGATCGCGAAGACGTTCGACTACATCAACCGCGTTAACTAAACGCTCCCGCTTTCGGTCTACGAGGGTACATGGACACACTCTCCCCTCTCGTTTCTATGCATCACGTGATCATAGGAAATTTTTAAAATTATCGTGTTCCCCAACAAAGTGTCATAAGCATGACAGAACAAATATTCGTTCGGCCCAAAATGTCACGGATGTGTCTTTTTTGTAGTGTATGTGTCTGATCTCTCTCTCTCTCTCTCTCTCTCTCTCTCTCTCTCTCTCTCTCTCTCTCTCTCTCTCTCTCTCTCGTGTTCTTGATATGGCACGATCTTGATGTATCACGAGCTTTGTTATTATAGTTCGATCATATGGTATTTCTCCCCCTCTACCTTCTTGTGATGAATTGAATTTTACCTTTGAGGTTTCACTATTATCGGATTGAATACTATTATGGATTTGAGAACATTTGATGTATGTCTTGCGTGGGATGCCCGTGGTGACAATGGAGTGTTCTATTGATTCACTTGATGTATGTTTTGGCACTCAACTCGTAGATTCCTGAGGTGAAATTGGGGTAATCTATGCATAGGGGTTGATGCACGTCTTCGTCCTTGTTTCTCCAGTAGAAATCTTGAGGCACTCTTTGAAGTTCTTTGTGTTGGATTGAATATTATGAATCTGAAGTTGCTTGATGCATATCGTACAATTGACCCACGGATACTTGTGGTGACATTGGAGTATCTCGGTGACATTAGGGTTGATTGATGTGTGTCATATGGTGTATTTTACTACGAACTCTAGGGTAGTTTGTGACACTTATAGGAATAGCTCAATGGATTGATCGAAAAGAATAACTTTGAGGTGGTTTCATACCCTACAAGAAATTTCATCTTATGTTCTCCACAATACGAACTTTGGAGTGACTTTGTCACACATTGAGGGATTGCCATATGATCTAATTATGTTATCATTGTTGAGAGAACTTGCACTAGTGAAAGTATGAACCCTAGGCCTTGTTTCCAAGCATTGCAACACCATTTTTACTCACTTTTCTTACTTGCTACCTTGCGTCTACACGAGTCTAGACATGTCTCGCTACCCCTACTTTTTCACTTGCTGAAATCACGCGAGATTGAACCCAAAGCTAAGCACCTCTCCCTTTGCAAGAAAAACCAATCTAGTTGGCCAAACCAACTCGATAATTCGAAGAGAAATACAAAGATACCAAATCATGCATAAAAGAATTTAGATAAGATTCAATAATATTCATAGATAAGCTGATCATAAATCCACAATTCATCAGATCTCGACAAACACACCGCAAAAGAAGATTACATCACATAGATCTTCAAGAACATCGAGGAGAACATGGTATTGAGAATCAAAGAGAGAGAACAAGCCATCTAGCTACTAGCTATGGACCCGTAGGTCTGTGGTAAACTACTCACGCTTCATCGGAAGGGCAATGGAGTTGATGTATATGCCCTCCATGATCGAATCCCCCTCCCGCAAGATGCCAAAAAAGGCCCCAAGATGGGATCTCACGGGAACAGAAGGTTGCGGCGGTGGAAAAGTGGTTTCGTGGATGCCTCCGAAGGTTTTGGAATATATGTGAATATATAGAGGAATAAGTAGGCCAGGGGGTCTTCGACGAGGCCACAATCCCTAGGGCGCGCCCCCTGGCTTGTCATCTACTCCAAGGGTCTCTGACTTGGACTAGAAGTCCTACAAGTGTCTTCTGGTCCAAGAAAAATCATCACGTAACTTTTATTCCGTTTGGACCCCGTTTAGTATTCTTTTTCTGCGAAACTCAAAAGCAAGGAAAAACAGAAACTGGCACTGGGCTCTAGGTTAATAGGTTACTCACAAAAATAATATAAAATAGCATATTAATGCATATAAAACATCCAAAATAGATAATATAAGAGCATGGAACAATCAAAAATTATAGATATGTTGGAGACGTATCAGAGCTAAGCGAGTAGGCTACAAGTGGTTCTAGAAAACCAAGTATGATTCCAAAGGGAATCTTGAAAGGTTCAAAGCAAGGCCTATGGCAAAAGGTCTCACACAAAGAAAAGGAATTGACTATAATCAAACCTTCTCTTCTGTGTCGACAAAGACTCTTTAAGAATCGTCATGGCATTAGTAACTCATTATGACCTAGAACTACACCAAATGGATGTTAAAATGACATTTCCAAATGGTACCTGAATGAATACATTAACATGACTCAAAGGAAGGCTTTGTTGTGGAAGGAAAGGAACATCTAGCATGTCATCTAAAGGAATCAATTTACGGCTTGACACAAGCTTCAAGACAGTGGTACCTCAAGTGCGATAAGATTATTAGAACTTTTCGTTATAGAAAATGTTGTGGACAACTGCATATATGTTAATTTAAAGGTAGTAGGTTCACAATCTTAGTCCTATATGTTCATGACATATTGCTGGTCTGTAGCGATAAGGTTATGTTGCATGAGACCAAGAATTTTCTGTCATCCCATTTTTATATGAAAGATCTTGGTGAAGCCTTGTGTGTCCTCGATATCGATATAGGTCCACATGAATGTTACAACTATCACACAAGGCACACTTTGAGAGGGTATTGAAGAAATTCCTTATGCATAAGTGCCCAACCTCACTGGCTCCTATAGTCAAGGGTGATAAGTTTGGGACATTTCAACGTTCGAGGAACCAATATGAAACTGATCAAATGGAGTCGGTTCATTATGCTCCAGTTGTCGGAAGCATCATGTATGCTCTACTTTGTACACAGCCATATTTGGCTTTTGTAACCAAGATGCTTGGCAAATTCCAATCATATCCAAGACTAAGCCAATGGAAGGCCGTGAAGAAAGTCTTCTATTATATGCAAGGAACTAAAGATCTCATGCTTACATACAAAAGGGTCTGATAACCTACAAGTCATTGGTTATTCAGATTCTGATTTTGCTGCGTGTTTGGATAGTATGAAATCCATGTCATATTTTATGAAATTGATTGTTTTTAGTTTTTGAAAATGATTATTTTAAATATTTGAAACGGATGGTTTTCAAAGCTTTTTAAATATGTGAATTTAGCTTTTTTAATGAGTAAAATCAAATGTTCAAATTAGTGAAATTATTTTCAAAACACGGTGGAATCAATGGTTTGAAATAAGAGAAATGTGATTTTTTTAAAGAATGATTTTAGTTATTTCCTTTTTGAAAATAAGTGAACCGATTGAAATATTTCTTGAAACGAGTAAAATCTGTTTTTGGAAATTACTAAAATGATATATATTTTTGAAATGTGTGACTTTTTTAATAAATGAGTGAAATCATTTTTTAACAATTGAATTGAGTGACCTTGGTTTAAAAAATGAGCAAAATATGTTTCTCAAGAGGGTTGAAATAAGTTGTATGAGTTTTTTGAAATGGGTTAAATTATTTTATTGAATTGATTGAAAATTATTTACTAAAAACGATTGAAATCATTTTGTGAAAGTGATTTTTTCATTGTGTGAAACTGATTATTTCAAATATTTGAAATTGAAATTTTTCAGAAAGTACATTTTGGTGTTTCTTTTAATATGTGAGTTTAGTATTTTCCAAATGAGTGAAATCAGTTTTTCAAATGAGTGAAATTATTTTCAAAACTTAGTGAAATGAGTGGTTTGAAATTAGTGAAATGTGTTTTCAAAGAATGATTTCAATTATTTATATATATTTGAAATAAGTGAATTGATTGAATTATTTTTTGAAATGAGAGAAATATGTTTTGAAATGTATGAAATGTGGTTTCAAAAATGAGTGAAATCGTTTTTTTAGTGAGTGAAATCAGTTTTTTGAAACTTGTTCAGAACATTTCCAACATCGATCTTGTTTAAAATGCCTTATAGCCCTAAATTCAAATATGTAAAAAAAACTAAAAAACGAATATTTGGATCAGACAAAAAAATCACAGCCAAAATAAATGAATGTCTTCTGTTTGGAGAGCGAGAGAGTCGTGTTGTATGCAGTCAGTCACCCAACACTCTTCTTTTGTTTCCTAACAACTATCCGATATAGTGCTATGCATGCCGGCGTGTATTGTATGTATACCTTCACAAAGGGATTGCTAAATTGATGATATATACGTCGGATCTTACATGGAGATCCGTACAAAATTTTCATTTATTTTTTTCTTTTTTTAATTATGTTGTGTCACTTGATTTAGACCTAGTTAAGTCTCAGTTCATTAAAATCTAGGGTCTAACTATGTCACATCAAGATGTGAGATAATATCTCACATCTAACATGACATCAACAACAATTTGTTTCCCCTTTTGTTTGTCCTTATTTATTTTTTCTGAGATAAGCTTGTCCTTATTTTAATGTTTGCGTCTCGCCATGTGCTCGTCCTTGTCGGGCTGCCTAGGCACTCGTCCTGCTGTCTGGGTGAATGGGCGGCTGATTTCAGCAATTCTTTTGAACAGCATTCCTCTGCCGTTGCTGGTGCTAGTCCCTTGCTATTGCTGCTAGTCATACTAGTATACACGACAGCTCACTTCCCTTCCTGCTGTTGCAGCTAGTCGTACAACAACACTACAGCTCGCGTCCCTTCTCTTCTTACGCATGGGCTCAACGCTCCGGCATGTGAGAGATAAAGGCCGGCTACAGGATTTGTACGCTGTGGGGCATGCCGAGATGTATATTTCAAAATGAATGGGAGGTGATTACTGGAATGAGGGTGTTCTGACCCTGCGTACACCTGCATTCACTTTTTCAAAATGCATCTAAAGCGTGTTTTAAAATGTCAAACAATTAACAAAATTTCACCCATACATCTTCGTAAAAAAAGTGCGTGGAACAAAGTTTTACAAAAGAAATTTGGCTTTGCCTATGCAAACAAGAATTTCTTTTCAGTCATTCTAAATATAATTCAATGACACTTTCTTTTTCTCAGGCAAAAATAAGTACTTTTCCATCAAATTTTCTAGTTACAGGTCGATGGTTGACTTGCAACTGTGGCAAAAAAGGAATCAAGGACCCAATTGCATGACTATGGTGGACTTGCAACTGGGAAAAAATGAGTCAAGCCCCCAGTTGCGTATCGAGCGTGAAGTAGAAACTGGGACAAAAGGGGGTAGGGCACTCCTCCCCAGTTATGTGTCGTGGATGGACTCGCAACTGGAACAAAAAAAGACGAACCCCAAAATTGCATGACATGGGTGTAGTTTGACTTCCAACTAGAAGAAAATGTGTTGGGACGCAGTTGCGTGTCGAGCGTGGACTTGCAACCGGGACAATAAAAAAGGCCGGCCCCTAACCACGAGTCAAGGATAGACTTTTAACTGGGACAAAAATGGGCCTGGCCCAATTGCATATCGAGAGTGGACTTGCAACTGGAGAAAAAAAAAGATGCGTACCAGTTGCATGTCATGGGTGGATTTGCAACTAGGACAAAAAAAGGGTTGGGCCCCCGGTTACATGTCGAGGGTGAAATTGTAAATGAGAAGAAAAAATGGGTCCGGCCCAATTGCGTGTCGAGGGTGAACTGGAAAAATTGTAACTTAGAAAAATGGTGTTGAATCCCCAGTTGCATGTCGATGGTCGAACTTGCAATTGAGAGAAACAAAAATGGTTTGGACCCTCATTGCATGTCAATGGTTGACTTGCGACTGGGACAAGAAAAATAAAAGAGGTGGGCCCAACTGCAAGACGCATGACAGAGGTGCACTTGCAACATAATCTAAAAATGTAGCATGTCGGTGGTCGACTTACAAAAATATAGGGCAGGCTTGCAACTAGGAGTGGAGAACAAAAAAGGAGCGGAGAACAAAAGAGTCGATGCTAGTTATAAGCTGAGGGTGTACTTGCAACCTGAGGTGAAAAAAAACTTTGTGCCCATTTGCGAGTTGAGGAGGGACTTGCAACTCGGATGAAAACAAACTACGGGCCCAGTGCGAGTAGAGGGTGGACTTGCAACTCAGACAACTATGATACTAGTTGCAAGTCGAATGTGGACTTGCAACTGGAATGAAAAACAAAGTACAAACTACATGCCCAGTTGCGAGTCAAGAGTGGACTTGCAACTAGGATGAAAACAACATATGGGCCCACTTATGTGTTGAGGGTGGACTTGCAATTGAGACAACCACACAAAAGTACTATAAAAAACTTGGATCCCAATTGGAAGTCGGTGGTGGACTTGCAACTGGGGCAAAGAATAAAAAAGGGCAACCTACTCGCAAAACGAGGGTGGCCTTGTGACTAAGGCAACCAAAAAGTCAAAAAAGCCAGATTGCAAGTGGAGGGTGAGCTTACAATTAGGTTCTAGTTCTAAGCCAAAGGTGGACTTGCAAACAGAGACGGCAAAAAAAGTTTGAGCCAACTTGTGAGTTAAGAGTGGACTTGCAACTGGGATGAAAATAAACTATGGTCCCAGTTACAAGTCGAGGGTGGACTTGCAACTCGAATGAAAAACAAACTACAAGCCTAACTGCGAGTCGAGGGTGGACTTGCAAGTGGGATGAAAAAGAAACTACATGCCCAGTTGCGAGGCGAGGGTTGACTTGCAACTAGGATGAAAACAAACTATGGGCTCAGTTGCGTGTCAAGCGTGGACTTGCAACTTACATAACTACACAAAAGTACTATAAAAAAAACTTGGAGCCTAATTGCAAGTCGGTGATAGACTTGAAACTAGGGCGGCCTACTCAGAAAAATGATGGTGGGCTTGTAACTAAGGCAACAACAAAAGGTCAAAAAAATTGATTATAAGTTGAGGGTGGGCTTGCAACTAGGGGCGGAGAAAAAAAAGGTCGGTGCTAGTTATAAGCCAAAGGTGGACCTGCAAAACTGAGGTTATAAAAAATCTTTGAGCCCATTTGCGAGTTGAGGGTGAACTTGCGACTAGGATGAAAACAAATTACGGGCCTAGTTGCGAGTCGAGGATTGACCTGCAACTGTAACAAGTACACAAAAACTACGAGACCGGTTGCGAGTCGAGGGTGGACTTGCAACTGGGAAAACTATGAGCCTAGTTGCGAGTTGAGGGTGGACTTGCAACTAGGATGTAAGACAAACTACAGTCCCTGCTGAGAATCAGTGGTGAACTTACAACTAGCACTAGTGCAGAACCGGCCTTTAGTGCCGGTTCGTAACAGCCTTTAGTGCCGGTTCGCCAACCGGCACTAAAGAGTGGGGACTAAAGGCCCCTCCTTTAGTACCGGTTCGTCAAGAACCGGCGCTAAAGTGACACCACGTGGAACGAGCCAGACCCGTCTGCGTGTAGGACATTAGTACCGGTTGGTAACATGTAACGCCTCGGATACAACTTTCCATATTCGTAACTCCAACTCTTTCCTTTTCCGGAGATGCGATATGATATTTCCTCCGTGGTTGGGTTTTGTCTGTTGTTTTGCATTTTGTTATGCATCTCATCTCATAGCATCATGCGCATTGCATCGGCATTGTTTTTATAAAACTTGCATCCGTTCGGGTTTCCCCGGTCCTCTCCGTTGTCCGTTCGGAGTCCAGCCACACTCGCACGCGCCCACGGCACCTCCGAAATATTATTTTATTAGTGGCATAAAAATGTTCTCGGAATGGGTTGCAACTTTTCGTGCGATCTTATTATAGTGTAGACAGGCCGCCTGCCAAGTTTCGTCGGATTCGGAGTCCGTTTGACTGCCCAACCGTTGAACTTATAGCGGTACCGTTGCCGGTACCATCGTCTGACGTTTCGGTCTCCGAAACTGCCGCTGGGCTGCATTTCTCTTCTCTCCCCTCAGCCCAAGCCCTCTCTTCACAGCCCACTAATCCCTCCTAGGCCCAGCCTAACACCCCTCGCGTCCGGATCCGTCTGATCGAGATCGGAGGGCTCCAAAACCCCCAAAACCCTAGCTACTTTTGCTATAAATAGACCCCCTAGTCCATTTTGGGTGCCCCTAGCCTTCCCCTACCCCCCCCCCAACCTGCAGCCACCACCTTCCACCTCCATTTCTGCGCCCCCCCTAGCCTCCTCCCGCCACTTGTCGCTGCCGCCACCGTGCCCCGGGCCAACCGGAGCGCCACACGTCGCCTCCCAGCACCCCGCGGCCAACCCCAGTGCGCCATGTGTCCTCCCCTCGCCTCTCCACCGCCGCGGGCCCTGTGATGCTCATCTGGAGCCCACGCCAGGCCCGGATCCCGCAGTCGCAGGGCGCTCGAGCCGCCCCGCTCCTCCCGCTCGATCAGGGGATCGAGAGCGCTCGCCCGAGCCGCCATGCTCCTTCCTCGTCCCCACCTCCGGCCACGCCGCCGACGATCGCCGGCACCTCCAGGTCACGCCGCCGGGCCCCCCGCGCCCTCTCTTCCTTTCCCCCGTCCTGCCTTCTCCTCTCTTTCTCTCCCTCACCACGTTCTCTCTCGTCTCCCCGTAGGGCCGCCTTGGCGCTCGCTGCCGGATCTCGCGCCGCCGTTCTGTGCAGACGCCGCCGCCACCGGGAACGGATTCGGCCAGACCCGATCCGCTCGGATCTGGTCAGGGCCCCTCCCGCCTCGCCTTGCATTGCCGGCTCCTCTCGCCGGAGGGCCAGCCACCGCCGCCGCCATGTCTTTGCTCGAGACGAGCAGAGCGCAGCCGCCCACTCGCGTTGACCGCGGCCCAGCATCGCCAGCAGCCCGATCTAGTTGGCCCACGTGGGCCTCCCCAGCGCCCTGGCCCAGCCAGCGCCAGGAGGGCCCAGCCTCCTCCGCGACCTGCCCGCACCGCCCTCAAGCCAGCCGGCCGCCTCCACCCGACCTGGGCCTCAGCCCATGGTGAGCTGCCTCCAGCCCAGCGCGCTTCCTCACCGACCCGGGCCCAGCCTGCAAAGTGAGCAGTTTCCCCCAGCCCAGTTCCGCCAGATTCAGCCCACGTGTTTTTTTTCATGTCTGCGATTTTATCATTTATCCCAGGATTTACAGATTTGCAGAAAAACCCCTGTTCTTCATGCATTTAATAACTCATTAATCGTGCATCGGTTTAAAATAATTTATATATGTAAAATGCTCAGAAAATTGTGTAGATTAATAATATGTCACTTTCATCCATGTTTAAAATGTTTAACATGTTGTTTGTGTTAATTTGCGAATATGCCATGTTAAAATGATTTATTTCATAACTAAATAACCGTAGCACCATTTTAAATAAACTTTATATGTAAATGGGGTGGAAAAATGAATAGATTAACATGGTGCACTTTATGTTGCTGTTTAACAACATTAAAATTGTGTTTAGGGCAGAACAGTAGCTAATTCATAATTTGCACATGGGGATTTTCCGGAATTGTTGTTTGTTACTCCCGGCCTCATTTAAATTTGCCTAGATAGGTAGTTTCATTATGCTTTACCTCTTGCCATGTTTAACAACATTTAATATTGCTTGGTAGCTTAAACGAGATCAACTAAATAACTCGATGTGGTGTTTCGTCAATATGCAACTCGTTGCATATTGAGCTCCACTTAATTGGTAGTATTGTTTGTTGCACTTTGCCATGCCATGCCTCTTTAAACCGGACATGCATCATACTTGTTTGTGCATCATGCCATGTTTATGCTTGTGCATTTACCTTGTTGTTTGTTTCTTTCCGGTGTTGCTTCTTAGTTCCGGTAATGTTGCGATTGTGAGGATTCGTTCGACTACGTCCGTTCATCTACTTCATGGACTCGTTCTTCTTCCTTGCGGGATTTCAGGCAAGATGACCGCTACCTTGGATCTCGCTACTATCATTGCTATGCTAGTTGTTTCGTTCTATCGCTATGCTGCGCTACCTACCACCTGTTTATCAAGCCATCCCAAATTGCCATGAACCTCTGACCTTTGACACCTTTCCTATGCAAACCATTGATTGGCTATGTTACCGCTTTGCTCAGCCCCTCTTATAGCGTTGTTAGTTGCAGGTGAAGTTGAAGATTTCTCCATGGTGGACAGGATTTTGGTTGGGATATCACAATATCTCTTATATTATTAATGCATCTATATACTTGGTAAAGGATGGAAGGCTTGGCCTTTTGCCTAGTGTTTTGTTCCACTCTTGCCGCCCTAGTTTCCATCATACCAGTGTTATGTTCCCGGATTTTGCGTTCCTTACGCGGTCGGGTGATTTATGGGACCTCCTTGACAGTTCGCTTTGAATAAAACTCCTCCAGCAAGGCCCAACCTTGGTTTTACCATTTGCCTCACCACCACCTACCCCTTTCCCTTGGGTCGGCCAACCCGAGGGTCATCTTTATTTTAGCCCCCCCGGGCCAGTGCTTGTCTAAGTGTTGGTCCGAACTGAGCGATGTCCGGCGCCCCCTGGGCAACCAGGGTCTATGCCAACCCGACATCTTGCTCATCCGGTGTGCCTTGAGAACGAGATGTGTGCAGCTCCTATCGGGATTTGTCGGCACAGCGGGAGGCTTTGCTGGTCTTGTTTTACCATTGTCGAAATGTTTTGTAAACCGGGATTCCGAGTCTGATCGGGTCTTCCTGGGAGAAGGTCTATTCCTTCGTTGATCGCGAGAGCTTGTCATGGGCTAAGTTGGTACACCCGTGCAGGGTATAATCTTTCGAAAGCCGTGCCTGCGGTTATAGGCAGATGGGAATTTGTTAATGTCCGGTTGTAGATAACTTGATACCAGATACGAATTAAAACGCATCAACCGTGTGTGTAGCCGTGATGGTCTCTTTTCGGCGGAGTCCGGAAAGTGAACACGGTTTCTGGGTTATGTTTGACGTAAGTAGGAGTTTAGGATCACTTCTTGATCATTGCTAGCTTCACGACCATTCCTTTTGCTCTCTTCTCGCTCTTATTTGCGTATGTTAGCCACCATATATGCTTAGTCGCTGTTGCAGCCTCACCACTTTACCCCTTCCTTTCCCTTTAAGCTTTGCTAGTCTTGATACCCATGGTAATGGGATTGCTGAGTCCTCGTGGCTCACAGATTACTACAACAACAGTTGCAGGTACAGGTTTATGCGATGATCATGACGCGAGAGCGATGTTTGCTTGTATTGGAGTTCTTCTTCTGCTTCTTCTTCGATCAGGGGATAGGTTCCAGGTCGGCAGCCTGGGCTAGCAGGGTGGATGTCGTTTGAGTTTCTATTTGTGTTTCATCCGTAGCCGGATGATGCTCTTATGTATTGTGATGTTGTAATCGTGTGGCATTGTATGCCTTTTGTATGTATCCCCATCTATTATGTAATGTTGATGTAATGATATCCACCTTGCAAAAGCGTTTCAATATGCGGGTCTATCCTTGGTGGGACCTTCGAGTTCCTTTTGGATAGGGTCGCATATTGGGCGTGACAAGTTGGTATCAGAGCCTCGACCGACCATAGGAGCCCCCTTGTTTGTTGGTCGTTGTTGAGTCTAGAAAGAAAACTATTTTGAGTCTTAGGATTATATATATCGGAGAGTAGGATTCTTTTACTCCTCAGCCCCCTTCATCGCTCTGGTGAGGACTCCTGACGTAGATGTTTTGACTGTCCTCTTCTCAAATTTCACTAAAAAAAATTAGGATCACGCGGGTATCTTGGAATCATTTCGATGGTTTTGTGACGAGAACATTGTTCTTGGTGCCTCCTGTCTATTTATGTGGCTTTGACCCGGGGAGTTGAGCTCCGAGGTGTTGTCGTCACAATTTTATCGTTGCAGCTCTGGAATACCTGAGTTTTGCCGACATCGAAAATCTCTTTTATGCAGTTGTTGGTGAGATAACCTCGACGTCACCCAGTACTGGGGAGTTCGGGAGTATTGCCATAACTCGTATAACGGATGCTTTTCGAAGGTTGAGGTACACGATTTCCGAAGGTTTCTTGGTTATGTGTTGACGGATGGATACAGCTTGGATGTAGGTATTGTTAGTTTGGGTGAGATATATTGCTTCCCCTGTATCCCCAACACCAGATTGCATAACCAGAAAGTTTCGGGAGTTTATAGGTGGGAATTCAAGTAGCTCTAGTTTTATCTTTCCAACAGACACATGATACGATATGGGATCTATCATATGTTTGTTTCCAGCTTATTCAGCAAGCCAAATCCTTTGTTTTGTTTTATTTGTGGTATTCGAGTTGCTTCGAAGTAAAATGTTGAATCCATACCTTTCCTAAATGGTGTTCTCATATTGCTATGTGAATACTAATCCTTTTGGTCATTGAGGTTGTCATGTTAATTCTTTTCCAACTGGGGCGCTTCTCTTCGAGATGATCCCATCATTCTCCCCATCCGCAAGATCAATTCTAAGTTTTCTCAACGGTGTTTGTTTCGTTCATCCCAAGTTGTCTTTGTTTTTCCCCACCCTCCCACCCCTTTTCTTCAAGGACTCATATATTATAATCAAGTATCCATTTATTCATGTGAAGTCTCTTCACTCTTTTCAATCATTTTTTGATCCGGTGATCCCTCGTGAAGATGCTCACGAGCTTCAAGTTCATCATTCTTCATTCTCGTATTCTTCTCCGGTGGATCCAATTCAAGCTTGCAGTGTTGATCATATTCCTTTCCTCGTGTCAAATGCTTTCTCATGCCGGTGCACCTCTCAATCACTCATCTCTCGCTATTCATTTGTTCTGGAGTGTTGAAGATATCTCGGAAGATTCGTGTTATCATACCTAATCTATTTTAGATATCTCGAGGTTGTTATCTCTTTTGAGCCATTTAATTCAATCGGTGCAGTCCCCCCCTTTCAATCAATTGTTCAACGGTGTTTTCTTTTGAGTGGGCCCTAACCCACAGGTCTTTTCCCAGGATCTTACCTGACTCTTCTAATTTTCCCGAAGCCATTCCCAAAGTCTTTCAAAGTTTGACGTAAGAATAAATTATCATCAGTCATATGTCTTTCTCCAAGATCTTTCAAATTCTTTTTAGCGTTGGTTCAACCTTTCTAATTGTCATTCCGGAGTGCCTCAACAATTCATGGTGGTGTTTCTCATCGTCATTCTCGAATTTTGAAGTCCGAAGAAGATTTCCTCTTAAATCCTTACCCGTTCTTCCAAAGATGAGTAGTTCAAGCTTGATGCCATCCTCTCATAATTGTTTTCGATTGTGAGAATTTTTTTTCATCCATCCGGGGCAATTCAAGAGTCTTTTCAGATTGATTCTCCGTAGCCCATCATCTCAGAATCATTCATTCAAGCTTTCAGCTCTCGTTCTCCAAATCATACCGGTGCATCGTTCAAGTATTATCTAATCAGCTCGGGATCTCTGCGTTCACTTGTATCTAAATTCTCTCAAGTATCTTCGTTCATTTTCAAATTCTTCCCGGTGTTTCTTTATCTTTTCTTCGTTCATTTTCAATTCTTACGGTGGTTCGTTCAAGAGTTCTCTTTTCTTGGTTATCATATCAAATCATTCGTTGTTTCCAAATTCCACCGGTGGTTCCTTGAAGACCTTCACAAGTTTGCGCCATATCTCTTTTAATCCTTTCTATGAGAATAAGTAGTATGCCAAATCCATTGCTTGTCATCAATTTAAATTGGTGAAGGATAGGCATGACATAATTCTTATTCTTGTTTCATCCAAGTGATTAATTCCTTCTTCCGGAGATTGTTCATGATGAAGTAATTCTCGGTTCTAGTGTTTCATCTTTTCTTTTTCGGAGTTCCAAGTTTTCCGCATTATCTCGTCGCGAAGCTCCATCTAAATCATTGCAAGGGTTCACCTTGTGTTTTCAACCTCTCTTTCTTTCTATCATCCTTTTATTACCGGAGTTCTTCATGGAGGCTCTACATGGTGGTTCGTCAAGGATTCTATTCATTTTTCAATTGTTCTTCAAGTTTTCTCTCGAAGTTATGATCTGCTAAGCTTTACTCTAAAATAAACATGGTGCTCAACACATGTTTTGTTTTGAGGAGCTCAAGTATTCTTCAGCTTGCATTCTGAAGTGCAATTCTTTCTACCTTATCTTTTGAGGTGGTGTTATGTCATTCTTGACAATTCGAGTTCGTGTTTGATGATTCACATGTTGTCAAGAATGAGGTATTTTTAACCCATCATTTTCTTTCTTGGAGTTATCTTGTGTCAGATTTCACCTAAAGCCTTTCCTTAAGGGTTGTTGCTAATTGTGGTTATTATGCATGACCCAAGCTTGCTCTTTATCCTCCTTGGTGGAAGAAGTTTTCATCTCTTCGTTGATCTCAAAGCAAGCAATTGATTTTGGTAGTGGCAGAATGTCACCTCATAGTCTTGAGATGTTTTTCATAAGCCCACTACAAACTTATTCTTTTCGTTGTTGATTTTCCAACAACTCCGTTCAATCCTTGTTTGCAAGGATGCTTTCCAAATTCAATTGTGGTAGGAGTTGTCATTTCCTTCTCCGTCCCTTTATCCCAACAATCTAACTTCTATTCTTTCGTTCCGGAGGCATTGTGATGTTGTGCTCTTCACTCATCATCTCGAATTGTGAGGATCATGTTATGTTCGTGCTTATCCATTTAACCGGAGAGTTGTGTTCTCATTCAAGTTCTTTCATCTTATCAAGTTTTGCCTCTCTTTTCAACCTGAGTGCTGTCTGAAATCCTTTCTTACCCCTTGTGCCATTTTTTCAATAGTTCTGGAGGCAGTGTGTTGTTGATTTCATCAAGTATCTTCCCATCTTCTCAAGTTCATGTTCAATTTCTTCCATTTACAGTCGGAGTGCTGTCAAAATTATATCATTCTTATTAATTCTTATCTCGTTTCAACCAGAGTGGTTTCAATTCTATATTGTCCATTAAACTCTTGATTCATGTCTTTGCAACCTTCAAGTTATCGTAATGTTCCTTGTTCCTCTTTTCTAACGGAGTGTTTTCAACTTTGTTCATCTTCGTTGTTTTCTTTCTTCATTTTGCTCAACCTCTCAAGGTTCGTGGTTTCACTCATTTGTCGAAGAAGCAACTTAGTTTACCTCTTCTCTTCCTCTTCCGTTTTCCCTCCGGTGCCATCCTAGATCTCGGGACGAGATCCTCTTGTAGTGGTGGAGTGTTGTAACGCCCCGGATACAACTTTCCATATTCGTAACTCCAACTCTTGCCTTTTCCGGAGATGCGATATGATATTTCCTCCATGGTTGGGTTTTGTCTGTTGTTTTACATTTTGTTATGCATCTCATCTCATAGCATCATGCGCATTGCATCGGCATCGTTTTTATAAAACTTGCATCCGTTCGGGTTTCCCCGGTCCTCTCCGTTGTCCGTTCGGAGTCCAGCCACACTCGCACGTGCCCGCGGCACCTCCGAAATATTATTTTATTAGTGGCATAAAAATGTTCTCGGAATGGGTTGCAACTTGTCGTGCGCTCTTATTATAGTGTAGACAGGCCGCCTGCCAAGTTTCGTCGCATTTGGAGTCCGTTTGACTGCCCAACCGTTGAACTTATAGCGGTACCGTTGCCGGTACCATCGTCGGACGTTTCGGTCTCCGAAACTGCCGCTGGGCTGCATTTCTCTTCTCTCCCCTCAGCCCAAGCCCTCTCTTCACAGCCCACTAATCCCTCCTAGGCCCAGCCTAACATCCCTCGCGTTCGGATCCGTCTGATCGAGATCGGAGGGCTCCAAAACCCCCCAAACCCTAGCTACTTTGCTATAAATAGACCCCCTAGTCCATTTTGGGTGCCCCTAGCCTTCCCCTACCCCCGCCCCAACCTGCAGCCACCACCTTCCACCTCCATTTCCACGCCCCCCAGCCTCCTCCCGCCACTTGTCGCCGCCGCCACCGTGCCCCGGGCCAACCGGAGCGCGACACGTCGCCTCCCAGCACCCCACGGCCAACCCCAGCGCGCCATGTGTCCTCCCCTCGCCTCTCCACCATCGCGGGCCCTGTGAAGCCCATCTGGAGACCGTGCCGGGCCGCGCCAGGCCCGGATCCCGCAGCCGCAGGGCGCTCGAGCTGCCCCGCTCCTCCCGCTCGTTCAGGGGATCGAGAGCGCTCACCCGAGCCGCCATGCTCCTTCCTCGTCCCCGCCTCCGGCCACGCCGCCGATGATCGTCGGCACCTCCAGGTCACGCCGCCGGGCCCCCTCGCACCCTCTCTTCCTTTGCCCCATCCTGCCTTCTCCTCTCTCTCTCTCCCTCACCTCGTTCTCTCTTGTCTCCCCGCAGGGCCGCCTTGGCGCTTGCTGCCGGATCTCGCGCCACCGTTCTGTGCAGACGTCGCCGCCACCGGGAACGGATCCGGCCGGACCCGATCCGCTCGGATCTGGTCGGGGCCCCTCCCGCCTCGCCTTGAATCGCCGGCTCCTCTCGCCGGAGGGCCAGCCACCGCCGCCGCCATGTCTCTGCTCGGGACGAGCAGAGCGCAGCTGCCCGCTCGCGTTGACCGCGGCCCAGCGTCGCCAGCAGCCCGATCCAGTCGGCCCGCGTGGGCCTCCCCAGCGCCCTGGCCCAGCCTCCTCCGCAGCCTGCCCGCACCTCCCTCAAGCCAGCCGGCCGCCTCCACCCGACCTGGGCCTCAGCCCATGGTGAGTTGCCTCCAGCCCAGCGCGCTTCCTCACCGACCCGGGCCTAGCCTGCAAAGTGAGCAGTTTCCCCCAGCCCAGTTCCGCCAGATTCAGCCCACGTGTTTTTTTTTCATGTCTGCGATTTTATCATTTATCCCAGGATTTACAGATTTGCAGAAAAACCCCTGTTCTTCATGCATTTAATAACTCATTAATCGTGCATCGGTTTAAAATAATTTATATATGTAAAATGCTCAGAAAATTGTGTAGATTAATAATATGTCACTTTCATCCATGTTTAAAATGTTTAACATGTTGTTTGTGTTAATTTGCGAATATACCATGTTAAAATGATTTATTTCATAACAAAATAATCATAGCTCCATTTTAAATAAACTTTATATGTAAATGGGGTGGAAAAATGCCTAGATTAACATGGTGCACTTTATGTTGCTGTTTAACAACATTAAAATTGTGTTTAGGGTAGAACAGTAGCTAATTCATAATTTACACATGGGGATTTTCTGGAATTGTTGTTTGTTACTCCCGGCCTCATTTAAATTTGCCTAGATAGGTAGTTTCATTATGCTTTACCTCTTGCCATGTTTAACAACATTTAATATTGCTTGGTAGCTTAAACAAGATCAACTAAATAACTCGATGTGGTGTTTCGTCAATATGCAACTCGTTGCATATTGAGCTCCACTTAATTGGTAGTATTGTTTGTTGCACTTTGGCATGCCATGCCTCTTTAAACCGGACATGCATCATACTTGTTTGTGCATCATGCCATGTTTATGCTTGTGCATTTACCTTGTTGTTTGTTACTTTCCGGTGTTGCTTCTTAGTTCCGGTAATGTTGCGATTGTGAGGATTCGTTCGACTACGTCCGTTCGTCTACTTCATGGACTCGTTCTTCTTCCTTGCGGGATTTTAGGCAAGATGACCGCTACCCTGGATCTCACTACTATCATTGCTATGCTAGTTGATTCGTTCTATCGCTATGATGCGCTACCTACCACCTGTTTATCAAGCCATCCCAAATTGCCATGAACCTCTGACCTTTGACACCTTTCCTATGCAAACCATTGATTGGCTATGTTACCGCTTTGCTCAACCCCTCTTATAGCGTTGTTAGTTGCAGGTGAAGTTGAAGATTTCTCCATGGTGGACAGGATTTTGGTTGGGATATCACAATATCTCTTATATTATTAATACATTTATATACTTGGTACAGGGTGGAAGGCTTGGCCTTTTGCCTAGTGTTTTGTTCCACTCTTGCCGCCCTAGTTTCCGTCATACCAGTGTTATGTTCCCGGATTTTGCGTTCCTTACGCGGTCGGGTGATTTATGGGACCCCCTTGACAGTTCGTATTGAATAAAACTCCTCCAGCAAGGCCCAACCTTGGTTTTACCATTTGCCTCACCACCACCTACCCCTTTCCCTTGGGTCGGCCAACCCGAGGGTCATCTTTATTTTAGGCCCCCCCCGGGCCAGTGTTTGTCTAAGTGTTGGTCCGAACCGAGCGATGTCCGGCGCCCCCTGGGCAACCAGGGTCTATGCCAACCTGACGTCTTGCTCATCCGGTGTGCCCTGAGAACGAGATGTGTGCACCTCCTATCGGGATTTGTTGGCATAGTGGGAGGCTTTGCTGGTCTTGTTTTACCATTGTCGAAATGTTTTGTAAACCGGGATTCCGAGTCTGATCGGGTCTTCCTGGGAGAAGGTCTATTCCTTCGTTGATCGCGAGAGCTTGTCATGGGCTAAGTTGGGACACCCCTGCAGGGTATAATCTTTCGAAAGCCGTGCCTGTGGTTATAGGCAGATGGGAATTTGTTAATGTCCGGTTGTAGATAACTTGACACCAGATACGAATTAAAACGCATCAGCCGTGTGTGTAGCCGTGATGGTCTCTTTTCGGCGGAGTCCGAAAAGTGAACACGGTTTCTGGGTTATGTTTGACGTAAGTAGGAGTTCAGGATCACTTCTTGATCATTGCTAGCTTCACGACCATTCCTTTTGCTCTCTTCTCGCTCTTATTTGCGTATGTTAGCCACCATATATGCTTAGTCGCTGCTGCAGCCTCACCACTTTACCCCTTCCTTTCCCTTTAAGCTTTGCTAGTCTTGATACCCATGGTAATGGGATTGCTGAGTCCTCGTGGCTCACGGATTACTACAACAACAGTTGCAGGTACAGGTTTATGCGATGATCATGACGTGAGAGCGATGTTTGCTTGTATTGGAGTTCTTCTTCTACTTCTTCTTCGATCAGGGGATAGGTTCCAGGTTGGCAGCCTGGGCTAGCAGGGTGGATGTCGTTTGAGTTTCTGTTTGTGTTTCATCCGTAGCCGGATGATGCTCTTATGTATTGTGATGTTGTAATCGTGTGGCATTGTATGCCTTTTGTATGTATCCCCATCTATTATGTAATGTTGATGTAATGATATCCACCTTGCAAAAGTGTTTCAATATGCGGGTCTATCCTTGGTGGGACCTTCGAGTTCCTTTTGGATAGGGTCGCATATTGGGCATGACATAACACCAACCGGTACTAAATGTTTGGTTTTTTTTTAATTTTGTGTTTTCAATTTAATTTAGTGATTGTTTTACATTATAATTAGTTGTTAAATCATTAGGTGAAAGTACCGCAGATTAGTTTCGACGAATGCATTCCTATAGCTATATGCTAGCTAGCTAAGTGATAAAGAGTATGCCTATATCCATATTATACTTGATGACCTAATTAGGTGATCAAGTATAATATATATGGATATGGCATATACTTGATTACCGCTATCTAATCACCACCAACACTAGCTTAAAGAAGAAATATTTACTTGTACCAGAAGCAAAAATATCATCGAGTTCAACATGATGGTCATGATATTATAAGCGTTCATAACACCACAAAAGCAAATCACTCTTTGAGATTAAGTTCAGGACGAAGAACACGGACTTGAGAGGACAAGTACTATAAGAGCATGACACTAGCTAAATCACTCCTGCTGCTCTCTCTCAGGTAAAATAGCATAAAACATGTATAGCTCTCCTGATTCATCATACTGGAGCATGCAGATGATCCTGCCTCCTAATCGTGGGAAGCGCTTCTCATTGCTGCCCCCTAGTACTTCTCTGCGATCGTTAACAATTTTTCTCCAATCTTTCACTATTAAGCATTCATCACTTCTAGAAATCCTGAATGCACTCATGTGCAATGAAGGATATCTTGGTCGTAAGCTAACAATTGACATGCGACCTTTAGTCTCGATCCCCTGAGGCACAACTGTCATCGGGAGTCCCTGTTGAAGAACATTGTATAGTACTTAATTAATATACTTAGCAATGAAAGTTTAGCAAAAAAATTATGTATGCAAAAGATGCACTGAGAACAAATAGTAAAAATCTTACCATCATTCCTAAATAGATGTGACCGTAGTTCAATACGATCACTATTGGTCGCACGTTTTGAGTACTAACGTTCTAAGTGCAGGAAGAAAATTTGTCTTGACAGTATGAAGATCATCAAGCCATGAAACATAATGACTTATCTCCTCGCAGTTTAGTTCAGCTCCGAGACAGTAGTAGGTCCTGTCTACCAAGCGCCGGACATGTTTGCTTGAATGGAAATAAGCTGTCAATAGAAATTAGTTGTGAATTATTTTTGAATAAGCAATATCAAAGACAAAAATATAGTTGAGAAAACTCATATAATGGTAGAACTAGAGGCGTCTGCACATCGACCCAGATGTCTCTATTACCTTCAATATCATCTTCCGGACGAATATCAAAGGTGATAACCATATCATGCTCAAATGCATAAGCCTTGCATAGTGCTTGCCAATTTTTGCATTCAAAATAGGTGTACGTGTTTGTATAGTATACTTTGACATTGAAAGTATAACCATGCTCAGTTTTCAGGTAAACTCTCTTTACCTCCATAGTTTCCATAGCTTTGAAACATATCTTATCCAAGAAAAAAATTCTTGCATGGCAGGGGGATGCGCTAGTAGAATAGTGAAAATTAAAAATTATAAGTTGTAGCAAATGAAGCATATATAAGTCATGCTTAATTACGAAAACAGACTTGTCATTGTGACTTACTGTATCGAATTCGAAGGCCTCATCCAGCTTGATGCTGAATCGCCTATCATCAACAAGGAAATTTCTGTCGCACAGGCCGCGCTGGTCTTCACAGTATTCGCACATAATGAAATCTTTTTCGTCGCCAGACGACATTTCCTATGTTCATATAGGTGAAACATTAATTCAACTAGTTCAATTAAGCATTTACTAAAAATAAACTAGTTCTAGCTATTAATTCAACTAGTTCAAATAATCTCATATACCTAAATTTTGTTACTAAAAATAAACTAGTCATATATTAATTCAACTAGTTCAAATAATCTCATATACCTAAATTTTGTTACTAAAAATAAACTAGTTATATTAATTCAACTAGTTTAACTAAGCATTTACTAAAAATAAACTAGTTATATTAATTCAACTAGTTCAAATAATCTCATATACCTAAATTTTGTTACTAAAAATAAACTATATATATATTAATTCAACTAGTTCAAATAATCTCATATACCTAAATTTTGTTACTAAAAATAAACTAGTTATATTAATTC
>NC_041393.1:127789274-127811437 GCF_002162155.2 Triticum dicoccoides
TATATATAGGAGGGGCCTTTAGTACCGGTTGGAGCCACCAACCGGTACTAAAGGCCAATCTTGGCCAGCCCCAGCGGCGGGAAACGAGGGCCTTTAGTACCGGTTGGTGGCTCCAACCGGTACTAAAGGCCCATCCGTTAGTACCGGTTGGAGCCACCAACCGGTACTAATGGTTGTGCACTGCCACCCGCGATGCAGTATGTTTAGTCCCACCTCGCTGAGCGAAGAGCAGCCGCACTGGTTTATAAACCCAGCCGCGACTGCTCTTTCGAACTCCTCTATATACCAGGCTTCTGGGCCTAATTAGGGCGCGCTGCCCTGTGAGCCTACCGGCCCTTCTGGGTCTGAATTTGCAGACACTAGGTCTGGCAGGCCCACCGGGCAGCGCCCCAACTCTTTTTTATATAGTTTTTTCTTTTTTGCATTATTTATTTTCTTCTATTTATTTTTGAGTATTTTTTTATATAGTTTTTTCTTCTGTGCTTTATTTTTTTTCTTCTATTTATTTTTGAGTAGTTTTTTTGCTGTATTTAGTTTATTTGTGAATATTTTTGCTTTATATAGTTTTTTCTTTTCTACATTATTTATTTTTGAGTAACTTTTTATATAGTTTTTCTTTTCTTCTTTTTTTCTTTTATTTATTTCTGAGTAGTTTTTTTGTTGTATTTAGTCTCTTTATGAATATTTTTTATATATTTTTTTTCTTTTCTGCTTTATTTCTGAGTAGTTTTTGTTTGCTGTGATTTTCAATTTCACGGCCATTTAGCTCTGATCTAAACAAATCAGTTACTGGAAAACGACAAATGATGTCAGAACGTGTTGGAAATTGATGACGTCGCGGGGGATTGAGGGGGAGGCCGAGTGAGTGGAGAGAGTGAGGGCGTTAACATGTAAAAATATACATCAAAAATACATTGATTATCAATGATCTTTTTGTGTACAATCTGAATTGTCAATATGAGTCCTCAACGGTTTAGAAACCGGTGAAGACTCATATTGAGTCCACAAATTATACACATAGAGATCAATGAAGACCAAATGCTTGTGATAGTTTGAGAAATAACATATTTAAATTGTGCATCTGAACGTAGAAAAAATACATTGATCAGTACCGCCTTTCAGCCAAAACGCGCTACTGCTACAGAGAAGTACGTAAAAAATACATTGATCATCAATGATCTTTTTGTATAGAATCTAATTTGTCAATAGGAATCTATCACCGATTTAAGAACCGGCAAAGACTCCTATTGCAGCCACAGATCCTACACATAGAGTTCAATGAAGACCAAATGCTTGTGATAGTTTAGGAAGTAACATATTTAAGATGGTCAAAATCTTGCTAGGGGAGCGAGGTGGGACTAAAAATAGCCCTGCCACAACCTCTTTACTACCGGTTCGTGCCACGAACCAGTACTAAAGATGCTGGTGCCCGGCCAGCACCTTTAGTACTGATTCGTGGCACGAACCGGTACTAAAGATTCGCATCGAACCGGTACTAAATATCTCCTCCCGCCTAGTCATTTGAACCGGCACTAATGGACACATTAGTGCCTGCTCATATGCAAACCGGTACTAATGTTTCTGAGATTTGCCCTCTTTTCTACTAGTGTAGGGTGAAAAATAAACTATGAGCCTAGTTGCGAGTTAAGGGCGGACTTGCAGCTAGGACAACTACACAAAATTATGACACCATTTGCGAGTTGAGGATGGACTTACAATTGGGACAACAACAAACTAAAAACCCAGTTGCGAGTCGACCCTAGACTTGCAACTTGCATGAAAAACAAAAAAATGTCCAATTGCAAAGTCGAGGGTGGACTTGCACCCGGGAAACTACGAGCCCATTTGCGAGTCGGGGGTGAACGTGCAATTGGGACAACTATGAAATTAGTGACTAGTTGCGAGTCAAAGGTTGACTTGCAACTATGTATGAAATAAAGAATAGGCCTAGTTTTGAGTCAAGGATGGACTTGCGACTAGGATGAAAAATAAAGCACAGGCTCTAGTTGCGAGTCAAGGGTAGGCTTGCAACTCAGACAACTAAGAGCCTAGTTGCCAGTTGAGGGTGGGCTTTGCAACTGGGACAACTACAAAACTACGGGCCTAGTTGCGAGTTAAGGGTCGACTTACAACTGGGATGAAACAAGCTATGAGCCAGTTGCAATCAAATGGCAGACATGCAACTAGGATGAAAAACAAAACACATGCTCTAGGTGTGAGTACAGGGTGGGCTTGCAACTTGGACAACTATGAGCCCAGTTGCGAGTCAAGGGAGACTTGCAACTAGGACAACTGCAAAACTACGAGCCATTTGCGAGTCAAGCATCGACTTGCAACTGGGATGTAACAAGGTGATATGGTCCTAGTTGCGAGTCAAGGGTAGACTTGCAACTACAATGAAAAACAGAAACACACGCTTCAGTTGCGGGTCGAGGGTGGGCTTGCAAGTCTGACAACTATGAGCCTATTTGCGAGTCAAGGGTTGACTTTTAACTAGGATGAGACAAGCTACATGCTCAGTTTTATGTCAACGATGGACTTATAACAGGGATGAAAACCAAAAACACATGCTCCAGTTGCGAGTCAATGGTGTACTTGCACCTGAAACAACTACGAATCTGTGATCCAAGTTGTGAGCCAAGGGTCAACTTGCAACTAGGATGAAACAAACTACAAGCCCAATTGCGTGTCAGTGGTGGACCTGCACCTGGGATGAAAAACAAAAACACATGCTCGAGTTGCGAGTTGAGGGTGGATTTGCACCTGGGACAACTATGAAACTATGAGCCCAGGTGCGAGTCAATGGTCGACTTGTAACTCGGATGAAACAAATTACAGTCTACATGTCAAGGGTGGACCTATAATTGAAATGAAAAATAAAACACATGCAATATAACAGGGGTCAAAGGTCGGTCAATGAAAAGATGGGGGATAAGCTTCATCGTCGAGCCTCCCAAGCGACGATATTTATGGGCCCATGTGAAAAGAAACACGAGAACATGACGACACAAAACAAACGGGACAAGAGGACGCGCGACAAAAAAGAACAAGGTGACACGTGCATGCATGATCGAGTTTGTGCGAACATTAAAGCAAACAAATCAGATAGTTATAGACTTAGATGAGTTAAAACTCATCAAGATTAGATTTAATAAATCTAAAACGAAAAATCTAGTTGCATTCTTCTCTACTTACATGGCCAAATAAAAAACAAAACAAAACAGGGAATAAAAAGACACGTGGCCTCCACAAAAAAGCTAGTCCCATAAAAAAAGAATACACAAAACATAATAACGGCCCACTAAAAAATATTATATCAGGCCTTACTACTTGACAAGGGACAAACAGAAAACACGACACAAGGACAACGAACATGACTTAGAAGCACGTGTATCTAAAGGTATATCTGTTAGATGAAATATTGTTAACTCTCATTTAGATGAGAATTAGCAAAACAATCCGAAACGAGACCCCAAATTGCCTCGCGAAAACGGCACAGCAAAAGACACACGCAAGAACAGGTCAACAAGTAGACACCAAACATACGACGCAACATAGAGCGCGCGTGAGTAAATAACCCTCAATCAAGATTTGCACAACATTTAAAACAAACTTATCACAGAATGAAAACAAGTTCATGAATTTTAAATAAATAAATAAATAATAATAGGAAAGAGAAATAGATGAAAATAGAAAATATAAATAAAAACAAAAAATCATGAATTTAAAATAGTTCATAATTTGAAACAAATAATGAAATAGAAAAAAGAAAATAAAAATAAAATAAAATGGAAACAGAAACAAACAAAAAACATTGGGAGTCAAATGGCAGTGTAGATAAATGAGAAAAACTAGGACTGGGTCGTAGCACGGACATGTGAAAAGAATTAGAAAAACGCAGCTGACAGCAGAAAAAAAGGCCCACAACAACAAGACCCAGGCTAGACACGGGGGGGCAAGCAGGGGACCTCCTATAGGGTGCCTTCAGCGCCGCGCAAGGGATCTGGCGCCCGCAGCATCAGTTGGATGTGCCGGTCCACGATCACGCAACAAAGCAACGAGAAAAATGACAGCCAAAAATACCTCCCGGCCGGGATTCGACCTCGCGCCATCCCGCTTCCACACTTTGAGGCCAGCCACTGCACCAGCTAACTGCTAGCTGATATACCAACCGCGAAAGTTTAAATAAACAGAAAATAGACGCGCTATTTATTGCACAATACACTGTGGCATTTATACATTTAAATTATTTAAAATATGTTCAAATATTACGGATGGAGTTCTGGAGCATGCAAAAAAAGCCCGCGTATTCAAAAATAGTTCTGAATAAACATTGGACATTTTCTTAGTATAGGGTGAACATTATTCAAAGAACACTGAACATTTTGTTAAAATACGCTGAATTTTTTTTGAATACATGCTGAACAAAATTTCTCTACACGATGAATATTTTTTATACACACTGAACAGTTTTTCAATGTATGGTGAACAAATATTCAAATACACATAAAACATTTTTTTTAAATACGATGAACTCCTTTTGAATGCATGCTGAACAAAATTTCTATACATGATGAACATTTTTTATACACACTGAACATTTCTCAAAGTTCATCAAATTTGACAATAGTTCATCAATTTTGAAAAATGTCATCAATTTTGAAAGAAAGTTCATCGATATGAAATAAAGTTACAAAATTGAAAAACAAATCTCGCGCTTAACAGAAAAGAAAAAGAAAGAAAAAGAAAAGAAAAACAGAAAAAAAAACTCTTTCCACGAAAAAAGAAAATAGAAAATGGTTAAAAGCCTGTCAATTAACACGAACTGGTAGGTTAGCCGAGTGGTTTGGCAAGCGCGGCTGTAGTCGAACACATCCCTCAAAAAAAAAACTTGAGACAGAACACACATCGACCGGGACTGAATCACATCGTTACAGCTTATTTCTCAATTGTACAAACCTTATTGCAAGTTTGATCCTGTGGTTGTAAACTTAGTTGTGAGGTAGTTATTTCTAGATATAAAAAAGATGTGAAAAAGATGTGAAAAAAAAAGAGTTCTGGAGAGGAATGCGAGTGGACTATAGACAAAGAACGGCCCGTCAGCCCAATATCCAGAAGAAAAAAAAGGACCAACAACAGCCGATCCTGGCACTAGCAGCGACCTGGGACACAGCGTGAAGATTGGCTCCATGAGGCGACAGGAGACTCCAACCGAGAGGAGGAAGAGAAGAATTGGCGCCAGCTATGGAGGGTCAAGGTTCCAGCAAAGCTCAGGGTATTTGCTTGGAGACTTGCCCGGGCATCTTTGCCCACCAGTGAGGAGCGGAACCGCCGGAAGATGACGGACTCAGTGGCGTGTCCGATATGTAATGCAGCTGTTGATTCATGGAGGCACGCCCTCCTAGACTGTAATTTGGCAAAGAGTGTCTGGTGCCTTCGAGAAGATGATTCGGCCATCCCTCTTTTTGGTGATGAAACGCCAGTTGCAAAATTATGGTTGTTTGGTCTGAGCAGGACACTCGATAGTGCTAAGTTTGTTGACGTTCTTGTGACTCTCTGGGCGATATGGTGGGCTCGACGCCGCGCCATTCATGAAGGGGAATTCCAGAGCCCTTTGTCTACACACTTGTTTACCCGGCGCTATCTTGACGAGATTGAGACCTGCAGTAGACCGATACAGTCCCGAAATGATCCTACCAAAGCCAATATGAAGCAAACAAAATGGATTAGGCCGGTTCCGGGAACAGTGAAGCTCAACGCAGATGGCGCAGTGGCGAAGAATCTGAACAAGGGCGATGTTGGTGTTGTATGCCGGAGTCATGATGGACTGTATCTGGGTGCGTCGGCAGTGGTGTTCGACAGTGTGACGGATTCCACAACCCTTGAAGCTCTTGCATGTCGAGAGGCTTTATCACTGGCCGAGGATCTGCATGTGAATAACATTAGTATTGCAACCGACTGTCTGAGAGTCATTAATGAGCTTCGTGAGTCCGTTCATCGGGGTCCTTACTGCATGATCCTAAATGATATTCGGGATAAAGCTGCGACCCTCCCGGAGTGCTCCTTCAGCTACGAACAGCGCGAATGTAATGTCGAGCCTCATAGACTAGCTAGGATGGCAACTAGTTTAGATGTGGGGAGGCATGTCTGGCTAGGTGACCCCCCTGCTCACCTTTGTATCTCTGAAAAAATTGATCTTTGAATAAAGAGCGTTGTTACTCAAAAAAAAAAAAGGTGCGCGCGAGACAACGCGCCGAGCGAGCACAGCAGGCAGACAATCACGTTTTGCACGAATATTAAAGATAGAAGATTCAACTGCTCTAGACTTAGATGTGAGATACTATTTCACATCTAGATGTGAATCTAACCACACCTAAAAACTTAAAAAAATGTTTCGCCTATGTATACGTGAACTCGGCACATTGATCTTGATGCCAAGACGAACGGTCCCAGATGCACCGGTAGGTACGGTTAACGGTAGATTTTCCACTTACGGGTACTCAGGTGTCTCACATGCAAAGCAGGCCGATGCACGTGCCGACCATGTAAGCGTTCGTAGCGTTCGCCCATGCAGCTTCTCCATAGGAGTCCATACTCGCCGGGACAATGGTATCCAATGCTACTGTATCGGCTATAAATAGAACTGGCCGCTAATTGCTTTGCCCCACTCGAGACGAGACGCTCGCCAGTGCACACTCCTCGCAGTCACAAACCCGACTACTCTTGCCAATGTCTCCCGCGGCGATGCCGAGCTCCGGCCACCAGGGCAGCAGCGCACCGCATTTGGTCTTCGTCCCGAGCGCAGGCATGGGCCACCTCCTCCCTTTCACCCGCTTCATCACCGCCATCGCAGACATGGGCGTGGACATCTCCGTCGTGACCGCCCTCCCGACGGTCTCGGAGGCCGAGGCCGAGCACTTCGCCGGCCTCTTCGCTGCCTTCCCCGCCATCCGGCGGATCGACTTCAACCTCCTACCGTTCGACGCCTCCGCCTTTGCGGACACCGAGCCCTTCTTCCTACGGTGGGAGTCCCTGCGCCGGTCGGCCCATCTCCTCGGCCCGCTCATCGCCAGCGCCGCGCCGCGCGCGTCGGCCATCATCACGGACGTCACCTTGGCTTCCGAGGTCATCCCCGTAGCTAAGAACGAGCTGAAGCTCCCATGCCACGTCCTCTTCACGTCCGGCGCAACCGTGCTGGCATTCCTTGCCTACTTCCCCGTCTACCTTGACGGCGCCAACGCAGACCACCTCGTCGGCGACGTCGACGTTCCGGGCGTTCGACACCTCCCGTTAGACTACTGCCCGCGTGTGCTGCGCAACCCCGACGGCCTCTTCACCAAGCAGTTCATCGTCAACGGCCGCGAGATCGCCAAAGCAGACGGCATCCTCATCAACACGTTCGATGCCTTGGAGCCAGAGGCACTCACTGCCCTGCGGGGCGGCAAGGTAGTTCCCGGATTCCCTCCAGTGTTCGCCGTCGGCCCGCTCAAGTCGACGCCGACCGCAGCGAGAAGCGATAAGGCGGACTCGCCTATTGCCTGGCTCGGGGAGCAGCCAGCACGATCGGTGGTCTACGTCGCCTTCGGCAACTGTAACGCCGCCGCGCTGAAACAGATCCGCGAGATCAGCGCCGGGCTGGAGGCGAGCGGCTGCCGGTTCCTGTGGGTGGTGAAGACCACGATACTGGACCGGGAGGACACGGCGGAGCTGAGGGACGTGCTGGGCGACGGGTTCCTGGGGCGCGTGCAGGGGCGGGGCCTCGTGACCAAGGAGTGGGTGGACCAGGAGGCGGTCCTGAAGCACCCGGCCGTGGGGCTGTTCCTGAGCCACGCCGGATGGGGGTCGGTGACGGAGGCGGCCGCGTACGGCGTGCCGATGCTGGCATGGCCGACGTTGGGCGACCACAAGATAATCGCGACGGTGATACGAAGCGGCGGTTTCGGGGCGTGGATGGAGCACTGGAGCTGGCAGGAGGAGGAGGAGGAGGAGGGCTCGGTGGTGAGCGGGGCGGAGATAGGGGAGAAGGTGAAGGAGGTGATGGGCGATGAGGCGGTTTCGGCAAGCGCGGCCAAGATGCGCGAGGAGGCGACCAAGGCCGTCGCCCCAGGCGGCTCCAGCTACCGGAGCATGCACGAGTTCCTCGCCATGCTCAGCTGACTGTTTTAGCGACCACTTTCTAAAGCACCGGTATCAGGTTGGATGGATGCCTTCTCCTGGATCGTGGAGTCACTTTTTGTATGTTTAGCATTATTGCTTCTCTGCTAGGTCTGCTAGCAGTTGACTAAAGATCACGTCTCGAGTGGTACGTAAGTGTAGAAGCTTCACGCAAAAATGCTAGACTTACAAAGATTTTTTTACAAGGTTTAACGCACTGACCTCTCTCCTCATTAATCTCTCCCCCTGATTTTCAGAATGAGGCCCGCTTCATCTTAGTCGCCAATCAACACATCCTACCTTAGCCCAGCCTGTAAAACTCCTGTAACCGTACGTGTAGCATTGCCGAGCTTCACGGACCATATAGCGCTATGTATCAGTGGATGGGTTTTGTGGTATGTCAAATGTCATAGAACGCACCACCACTCTAATAATTTTGCTGTTTTGGCCAAAAAAGGGAAAGAGTCCAGGAGTCTTTAGATTATTTTTTGGCCAGCCAATTTTGTTAGGGGCATATCCAACGCCGAAACCAAACCGGCCGTATCCGTCCGGACCATGGGGTCGTGAGCTGTATCGGTCCGCCGATCGGTTTGGACAGTTTTTTCTGCAAACCTGAGACAAATTGAGGCGGTCTCTGTAGGTGTCCGGACCGCTGCCACGCCCGCTTCTGACTACACTCACCCATCCAAAAAAACTATGTTCCGTGTTTTCTATCTAACGCACGCGCCGCTTCCCGCGTTGCATTCATGCCGGCCCAGAGCAATTCCTCCGCGAGCGGCAAACGGCAGCTGGACAAGGTTGCCGCGGTGGACCGTCGCCCTACCGTCACTGGACGGATGATGAGGACGACAGCGGCGGCAGCACGGACGGCGATGGTGGTGTGGCCGGGCAGGGCGGCCATGCATACGAGGTGGTTGTCCTGTATAAAATGTCGGATTAGTTTTCAGTAAAATGGCTGAGATATCGGCCGTTTATGTAAATTGAGACCGAACTTGAATGAATTTCATCCAATTTGATTAAATTTCATCTGGCCTATTGTAATGCGGTTTGAATTGTAGGCAGATAGCTATAGATGACTGACTCCCACATTCGTGTCTGTGGACTGATCCCCTGATCCATGGACAGATACGGAGCAGATTGCGGATTAGCGTTGGAGATGCCCTAACTGCGTGAAAAGATCGCAACAGTTTTCATTGTTCACTTAGAATCATATTTGTTGTATATAAGTTGCATATATCATGTATGCTACAACTTGATATGTTTGTTGTATATAAGCTGCATATATTTTGTTGTATTCACGGACCGTATTTATGGTACATAAGCTGCATATTTGTTGTATATATAAGCTGCATATGTTTTAGTTAATCTTCTATATCTAAATAGCTAGCCCCCACTATAGATTTCTCTACACATGCGTGCTTCCACATCACCTCAATTATTTACAGCCTTTCGATCAAAATTATGTGGCGTCAAGGAGTCATGCATGTGCTCATAAGTTACTTTTTGCATTAATGTAAATTATGCCACCTCATTAGTCATGCATGTCTTTTTTTCCCAACGCATGCATGCATTTTTGTATTAACCTATCAACTCAAACAATGCCACTTCATCAATCATGTCTTCTTTTTGCGGGGATATCTTTCCCTTTTATACATCATTTTGTCACACACACTTCTTTTTTGTTTTATCATTTTAAATATGTAAAACTCTTACATTTGTTTTCATTGGTTTTAAGCACTTATTTATGCATTGATTTTACCACGGTTCCCGCAGCAACGCGCGGGGCATCATCTAGTTCTTTCAATAAGAGTCTCGCTTTGATACAACTCTTTCGCTACACGAAAAATAAAACCCAAATGCTAAATAGTGCAACTGTACTTTTTGGTTGATCCGAGCGCACACTTACAGACCGAACAATACGACACACCGATTCCAAATTTGGAAAACTGCCCACCCACCCATTTTATATATAGAAAGATTCTTCAATTATAGTACGTTGATTTTTTTTCACCTCATCCGACCACCTCGTCTGTATATATGAACACAGTGACGGCGTGGTGTGCATTAATTCTGGTACCAAAAAATTCAAAAGGCAATAACTTTCAAACCGCGTGTCGAAATTATGACCTGTTTTCACTGTTGGGTTCCTCGTGACGAGCTCTTCAAAACTAGATCACATATGAATATGTTTTGATGGTTTATTTTAAAGCAACTTTGATGCTTGATGAGGCAAGTTTAGTGCTAAGCATGAGCATATTTGATGCTAGAAGAATTGCATCATGTGTATAAGTGAATTCGACTACTAGCTTCCTACTTAGGTGTGTGTAATAATGTAACGGGTGGTTATCATGGTTGCTAAGTTGCATACATTGAAAACTAAGTTGTACATAGTTTCATTGTCTAACATGGTTTCTAAGTTGTCCGCCCCAAAAATCAAGTTGCCTACTGTCGGTGTCAAAATCGGCGGATCTCGGGTAGGGGGTCCCGAACTGTGCGTCTAAGGCTAATGGTAACAGGAGACCGGGGACAGGATGTTTACCCAGGTTCGGGCCCTCTCGATGGAGGTAATACCCTACTTCCTGCTTGATTGATCTTGATGATATGAGTATTATCATTAGTCTACTGTCGGTGTCAAAACCGACGGATCTCGGTTAGGGGGTCCCGAACTGTGCGTCTAAGGCTAATGGTAACAGGAGACCGGGGACACGATGTTTACCCAGGTTCGGGCCCTCTCGATGGAGGTAATACCCTACTTCCTGCTTGATTGATCTTGATGATATGAGTATTACAAGAGTTGATCTACCACGAGATCGTAGAGGCTAAACCCTAGAAGCTAGCCTATGATTATGATTGTTCGTGTCCTACGGACTAAACCCTCCGGTTTATATAGACACCGAAGGGGGGCTAGGGTTACACAGAGTCGGTTACAGAGAAGGAGATCTATTATCCGAATCGCCAAGCTTGCCTTCCACGCAAAGGAGAGTCTCATCCGAACACGGGACGAAGTCTTCAATCTTGTATCTTCATAGTCCAACAGTCCGGCCAAAGTATATAGTCCGGCTGTCTGGATACCCCCTTATCCAGGACTCCCTCAGTAGCCCCTGAACCAGGCTTCAATGACGATGAGTCCGGCGCGTAGATTGTCTTCGACATTGCAAGGAGGGTTCCATCTCCGAATACTCTAAAGTAATCTTCGAACACTTAAATCGTGCCCGGCTCTGCAAGACAAAATTCCACATACCACCGTAGAGAGAACAATATTTCACAAATCTAATCTGCTGTCAACTCTTCATAGTGTGACAGCACGCCATGGTCCGGTCATTATTCGAACCCTTTTTCACAACCAGCTATCGCACACATCGCGAGGCGGTTTCTTTGGCACGTCTTGTCAAAGCAGATATCGTGTCCCCTTATCGCGGGATCCTCATCAATATGGGCATGGGTAACCCAACCACGCCATCCATCATGGCGCTTGGAAAATGAGTGACTTCGAGAGGCAAGTGGGGAGGCGCACATTTTTCGCTGCCTTTATAAAGGGATATGGATCTCGCGTCTCCACCCACACCTTCTTCCTCCTTTGCTCATCCGTTCTCGCACTCTCGAGCCCCAGCGCCCAAGTTCTCACCTTCTCCGTAGCATGTCCGGAGCGGGAGGCAAGTGGATGGCTTCCTCTGTCATAGAGGAGGACATCACCAAGCTTCGGGTGGCCGGATACCTGGCCGAAAACATCACACACAGGCTTCCGGCAGAGGGACAGATCACCCCCACCCAAAAGTCTCGGGAGAGAGTAGTATTTCTCCCTCATTTTTTCCGCGGACTAGGATTTCCACTTCAGCCGTTCGTCCGCGGGCTCATGTATTACTACGGGCTAGATTTTCATGATCTAGCCCTGAATTTTGTCCTCAACATCTCGACGTTCATCGTCGTGTGCGAGGCCTTCCTCCGCATCAAGCCCCACTTCTGTCTGTGGCTGCAAACCTTCTGCATGAAGCCGAAGATTGTGAGCGGCCAACAGGCGAAGTGCGGAAGCGCCATGGTGGGCAGAATGCCCAACGTTACATGGCTCGACGGCTCCTTAGTGGAGACCATGAAAGGGTGGCAACCAGGGTGGTTCTACATCACCGAGCCGCGCGACGCCTACTGGGCGGCGGCCCCCAAATTCCGATCCAGAATCCCCATGCAGCTCACCTCTTGGGAAAAGAAGGGCCTGGCCTGGGGCAAACCTGTGGAGCTGAACGGACTCGAGACCTGTATTAAAAGTATGAGGGACAAGAAGATCAAGCTTGTCAATGTGGTCCAGGTCATGCTCGTCCGTCGGATTCTCCCGTGTCAAAGACGGGCATTCAATATGTGGGAGTTCGATCCAGCCGAACACCAGATGCTGCATGAGCTCTTCGACACGACGCATAAGGACGTCTGGAAGGTGCTGTTCAAGACCGGCAAAGTTCCTCCTCCCATTTCCGAGGGCCACGGGCTTAGCGCAAAGTGCCTCGCCAATCCGGTAAGTCCTTTGATTATCACAAGATGTACCTTTCCCAGTATATTCGTGGGAGGATTCTTAAGTCACTGATGTCTACTACACAACCTTCTTCTTATAGACGTTGTTGGGCCTGCAAGTGCACAGGTTTGTAGGACAGTAGAAAATTTCCCTCAAGTGGATGACCTAAGGTTTATCAATCCGTAGGAGGCGTAGGATGAAGATGGTCTCTCTCAAACAACCCTGCAACCAAATAACAAAGAGTCTCTTGTGTCCGCAACACACACAATACAATGGTAAATTGTATATGTGCACTAGTTCGGCGAAGAGATGGTGATACAAGTGCAAAATGGATAGTAGATATAGGTTTTTGTAATCTGAAATAATAAAAACAGCAAGGTAGAGAGCGGTAAAAGTGAGCGTAAACGGTATTGCAATGATAGGAAACAAGGCCTAGGGTTCATACTTTCACTAGTGCAAGTTCTCTCAACAATAATAACATAGATAGATCATATGACAAGCCCTCGACATGCAACAAAGAGTCACTCCAAAGCCACTAATAGCAGAGAACAAATGTCGAGATTATGGTAGGGTACGAAACCACCTCAAAGTTATCCTTTCTGTTCTATCTATTCAAGAGTTCGTAGTAAAAGAACATAAAGCTATTCTTTCCTCTCAATCCATCATAGAGTTCATACTAGAATAACACCTTAAGACACAAATCAACCAAAACCCTAATGTCACCTAGATACTCCATTGTCACCTCAAGTATCCGTGGGCGTGATTATACGATATGCATCACACAATCTCAGATTCATCCAACCAACATAAAAGTACTTCAAAGAGTGCCCCAAAGATACTACCGGAGAGTCAAGAACGTGTGCCAACCCCTATGCATAGGTTCCCAATGTCACAAAACCCGCAAGTTGATCACCAAAACATACATCAAGTGGATCGCAAGACATACATCAAGTGTTCTCATAAAGACTCAATCCGATAAGATAACTTCAAAGGGAAACTCAATTCATCACAAGAGAGTAGAGGGGGAGAAACATCATAAGATCCAACTACAATAGCAAAGCTCGGGATACATCAAGATCGTGCCATAGAGGGAACACGAGAGAGAACACGAGAGAGAGAGAGAGAGAGAGAGAGAGAGAGAGAGAGATCAAACACATAGCTACTGGTACATACCCTCAGCCCCGAGGGTGAACTACTCCCTCCTCGTCATGGATAGCGCCGGGATGATGAAGATGGCCTCCGGTGATGGGATCCCCCTCCGGCAGGGTGCCGGAACAGGGTCCCGATTGGTTTTTGGTGTCTACAGAGGCTTGCAGCGGCGGAACTCCTTATCTAGGTTCTTTTCTGGAACTTTTAGGGTACAAGAGTATATATGGGTGCAGGGGGTACGTCGGAGGAGCTACGGGGGCCCCACGAGGCAGGGGGCGCACCAGGGGGGCGCCCCCACCCTCCTGGGCAGCCCGTATCTCCCCTGACATGCACTCCAAGTCCAACAGGTGGGTTTCCTTCCAAAATTAACTTCTCCAGTTGATTTCGTTCCGTTTTGACTCCATCTGATATTCCTTTTCCTCGAAACACTGAAATAGGCATAAAATAGCAAATCTGGGCTAGGCCTCCGGTTAATAGGTTAGTCCCAAAAATAATATAAAAGTGGATAATAAAGCCCAATATAGTGCAAAACAGTAGACAAAGTAGCATGGAGTAATAAAAAATTATAGATATGTTGGAGACGTATCAAGCATCCCCAAGCTAATTCCTGCTCGTCCTCGAGTAGGTAAATGATAAAAAAGAATTTTTGATGCGGAGTGATACTTTGGCATAATTTCAATGTAAATCTTCTTAATTGTGACATGAATATTCAGATCCGAAAGATTCAAGACAAAAGTTCATATTGACATAAAAATAATAATACTTCAAGCAAACAAATTAAAGCAATCATGTCTTCTCAAAATAGCATGGTTAAAGAAAGTTATCCCTACAAAATCATATAGTCTGGCTAAGCTCTATCTTCATCACACAAAGTATTTAATCATGCACAACCCCGATGACGAGCCAAGCAATTGTTTCATACTTTAATAATCTCAAACTTTTTCAACTTTCACGCAATACATGAGCGTGAGCCATGGACATAGCACTATAGGTGGAATAGAATGGTGGTTGTGGAGAAGGCAAAAAAGGAGAAGATAGTCTCACATCAACTAGGCGTATCAATGGGCTATGGAGATGCCCATTAATAGATATCAATGTGAGTGAGTAGGGATTGCCATGCAACGGATGCACTAGAGCTATAAGTATATGAAAGCTCAACAAGAAACTAAGTGGGTGTGCATCCAACTTGCTTGCTCAAGAAGACCTAGGGCACTTTTGAGGAAGCCCATCATTGGAATATACAAGCCAAGTTCTATAATGAAAAATTCCCACTAGTATATGAAAGTGATAACATATGAGACTCTCTATCATGAAGATCATGGTGCTTATTTTGAAGCACAAGTGTGGAAAAAGGATAGTAGCATTGTCCCTTCTCTCTTTTTCTCTCATTTTTTTCTTTTTTTCTTTTGGTGGGCTTCTTTGGCCTCTTTTTTATTTTTATTTTTTTATTTGGGCTTCTTTGGCCTCTTTTATTTTTCATAAAGTCCGGAGTCTCATCCCGACTTATGGGGGAATCATAGTCTCCATCATTCTTTCCTCACTGGGACAATGCTCTAATAATGATGATCATCACACTCTTATTTTTCTTACAACTCAACAATTACAACTCGATACTTAGAACAAGATATGACTCTATATGAATGCCTCCGGCGGTTTACCGGGATATGCAATGAATCAAGAGCGACATGTATGAAAATTATGAAGATGGCCTTGCCACAAATACAATGTCAACTACATGTTCATGCAAAAAGCAATATGACAAAAGTAATGTGTGTCATATGAACGAAATGGTGGAAAGTTGCATGGAAATATATCTCGGAATGGCTATGGAAATGCCATGATAGGTAGGTATGGTGGTTGTTTTGAGGAAGGTATATGGAGGGTGTATAATACCAGCAAAATGTGCGCGGTATTAGAGAGGCTAGCAATGGTGGAAGGGTGAGAGTGCGTATTATCCATGGACTCAACATTAATTAAAAGAACTCATGCACTTGTTGCAAAAATTTAGAAGTCATCAAAAACCAAAGCACTAAACGCATACTCCTAGGGGGATAGATTGGTAGGAAAAGACCATCGCTCGTCCCCGACTGCCACTCGCAAGGAAGACAATAAATAAATAAAATTGTGCTCCGACTTCATCACAAAGCGGTTCACCATACGTGCATGCTACAGGAATCACAAACTTCAACACAAGCATTCTTTAAATTCATAATCACCCCAACTAGCATTGCATTGATATTATCACCTCCATATCTCAAAACAATTATCAAGCATCAAACTTATCTTAGTATTCAATGCACTCAAAAGAAAGTTTCACATATCTTGAATACCAAGTATATTAATATTAAGCAAATTACCATGCTATTAACGACTCTCAAAATAATCTAAGTGAAGCATGAGAGATCAATAGTTTCTTTAAAACAAATCCACCACCGTGCTCTAAAAGATATAAGTGAAGTACTAGAGCAAATGGCAAACTACTCCGAAAGATATAAGTGAAGATCAATTAGTAGTCGAATAATTATGTAACTATGTGAAGACTCTCCCATTAAATAATTTCAGATCTTGATACTTTACTCAAACAGCAAGCAAAGCTAAAGAAAACTACAATGCAAGGATAGCACAACTCATGTGAAGAAGCAAAAACTTAGGCTCAACCGATACTAACCGATAGTTGTTGAAGAAGAAAGGTGGGATGCCTACCGGGGCATCCCCAAGCTTAAATGCTTGAGACTTCTTGAAATATTATTTTGGGGTGCCTTGGGCATCCCCAAGCTTGAACTTTTGTGTCTCCTTAATTCCTCTCATATCATGGTTTCTCTTTTTGTCAAAAGCTTCATTCACAACAAACTCAACAAGAACTCGTGAGATAGGTTAGTATAAGACAATGCAAAACCTTATCATATTCTACTGTAAAAAATCACTAAGATTATTATTCAACATTGAATACTAAATGCCTCTGTATATTTAATACTCCTATCCTCAAATAGGATCATTAAACAAGCAAACATATGCAAACAATGCAACCATAACAGCAATCTGCTAAAAAAGTACAGTCTGTAAAGAATGCAAGAGTAACAATACTTCCCTGACTCCAAAAATTATGAAATAAAATTCCCACTGTAATAAATTTTTCAGATCTTAATATGCAAAAAGATTCAACATTATACCATTCTCTGACTTTTCTAAGGAATTTTTGCAACAGCGGTAAACTTTATGTTTTCAAACAGCAACATGTATACTAGCAAAATAAGCATGGCAAAGGCTATCCTCGACTTTTTTATTGAAACTAAAGATGCAAAACATTATTCTAACTAACAGCAAGTAAAAAATAACAATAGAAAATGACGCTCCAAGCAAAACACATATCATGTGGCGAATAAAAATATAGCTCCAACTAAAGTTACCGATGAACGAAGACGAAAGAGGGGATGCCTTCCGGGGCATCCCCAAGCTTAGTTGCTTAGTTGTCCTTGAATATTACCTTGGGGTGCCTTGGGAATCCCCAAGCTTAGGCTCCTGGCACTCCTTATTCTATAGTCCATCGAATCTTTACCCAAAACTTGAAAACTTCAACCACACAAAACTCAAAACAAAACTCGTAAGCTCCGTTAGTATAAGAAAATAAAACCACCACATAAGGTACTGTAATGAACTCATTCTTTATTTATAATGGTGTAATATCTACTGTATTTTAACATATCTATGGTTTATACCACTTAATACTAGCCATAGATGCATCAAAATAAGCAAATAACACATAGAAAACAGAATCTGTCAAAAACAGAACAGTCTGTAGTAATCTGTATAAAACGTATACTTCTGGAACCCCAAAAATTATGAAATAAATTGCGACCTAAGAAATGTGTCTATTAATCATCTGTAAAAAGAATCAACCTAAAAGCACTGTCCAGTAAAAAATGGCAGCTAATCTCGTGAGCGCTAAAGTTTCTGTTTTTCACAGCAAGATCACATAAACTTCACCCAAGTCTTCCCAAAGGTTCTACTTGGCACTTTATTGAAAGAAAAGCTAGAAAACATGATTATTACAGTATCATAATCATGTGGACACACAAAAACAATAAGGATAAATATTGGGTTGTCTCCCAACAAGCGCTTTTCTTTAATGCCTTTCTAGCTAGGCAGGATGATGGCAATGATGCTCACATAAAAGATAAGAATTGAAACATAACGAGAGAATCATGAAGCATATGACTAGCACATTTAAGCCTAACCCACTTCCTATGCATAGGGATTTTGTGAGCAAACAACTTATGGGAACAATAATCAACTAGCATAGGAAGGTAACACAAGCATAGCTTCAAGAATTTAAGCACATAGGGAGGAAACATGATATTATTGCAATTCCTACAAGCATATGTTCCTCTCTCATAATAATTTTCAGTAGCATCATGAATGAATTCAACAATATAACCAGCACCTAAAACATTCTTTTCATGATTTACTTGTATAGAAAATTTACTACTCTCCACATAAGCAAATTTCTTCTCATTCGGAATGGTGGGAGTATCATAAGAGACTTGAACACTAAAAATTGTTTCCACATTAAAAGAGTAATGTTCAGAAAAAGGATAATCATAATCATGACAAGTTTTATAGATATAATCATTACTACTTTTTATACCATAAGTTTCATCACAATAATCATCATAAGTAGCAACTTCATTCTCATCATAATCGATTGAAACCTCTCCCAAGATAGTGGAATCACTAAATAAAGTTGACACTCTTCCAAATCCACTTTCATATTCATCACAATAAAATTCAACATCCTCCAAAATAGTGGGATCGCTACTTCCTAAAGTTGACACGCTTCCGAACCCACTTTCATCAATATAATCATCATAGGTAGGAGGCATGCTATCATCATAACAACTTTGCATATCAAAACTTGGGGTGCTAAAAATATCATCTTCATTAAACATAGCATCCCCAATCTTGGGACAAACATTAATTCCAGCAAATATATTCTCAAATATTTCATCCTCATCAAACATAGCTTCCCCAAGCTTGAGCCCTTTCATATCATAAGCATAATCACTCTCATCATTAAAAATATGAATAGCACCAATAGTATAGCAATTATCATCATCACAAGTAGTAGTAGGAGCAACATCATTTGGGAGGGATACCTTTCTACCTTTGTTTCTCCTTCTTTTCTTTTTCTTCTTCACATTATGTGTAGGTTCAACCTTCCTCTTTGAGCTCCTTATTGATGAGATTGGTTGAATAGAAAGCTCCTCCTCGTTACCTGATTCATCATGAGAAATAATAGGAGGATATTGGGAAGTCTCTTCCCTTTCATTAGTATTCTCATCATATTCCATTTGCTTCCTTTTCTTTAGGTAATTGGCAATATAAGGATTTTCAATGCAATTCTCCGCACAATGCATATAAATTTTCTCTAGATCAAAATCAAGAATTTTATCAAGATTAAATTTTGGAATACCCTCAGTTATACGTTTCATTTCTTCATAACCTAGAAGAAGGCTAAGCTCTTTATGATGCTCAAGGGTAATCAAATTATCACAATATTTGGACACGACCTGATCATGAAACAAATAGCATTGGAGCTTTAATGACCATGTTCATTGCAAAGTTCACAAGGAGCGCGAAAAATATTGAATCTTTCAGCACATTCATCTAGCTCTTCTTGCAAAAATTTAGTTTGTAAGTACTTATGCCTCTTGCAATATCTATCTTCCCAATTTGGTGTGTCCTTGCAAGCCCAATGCACTCCACAAAAATTGACATGCTTATAGGAGGCATTTCCATCATAACTAGTGCAATCATCATTAGCATCATGAATATTCAAAGAATTCGTACTAACAACATTGCAATCATGCTCATCATTCAAAGATTTAGTGCCAAACAATTTAGAGATTTCTTCTTCTAGCACTTGAGCACAATTATCCTTTCCATCATACTCAGAAAGATATTAAAAAGGTGAAGCATATGAGACAAACTTAACTCCATTTTTTTGTAGTTTTCTTTTATAAACTAAACTAGTGATAAAACAAGAAACAAAAAGATTCGATTGCAAGATCTAAAGATATACCTTGAAGCACTCACCTCCCCGGCAACGGCGCCAGAAAAGAGCTTAGTGACGGAGTGTGAGTACCCTTTACCTAGACTCCCCGGCAACGGCGCCAGAAAAGAGCTTGATGTCTACTACACAACCTTCTTCTTGTAGACGTTGTTGGGCCTGCAACTGCACATGTTTGTAGGACAGTAGAAAATTTCCCTCAAGTGGATGACCTAAGGTTTATCAATCCGTAGGAGGCGTAGGATGAAGATGGTCTCTCTCAAACAACCCTGCAACCAAATAACAAAGAGTCTCTTGTGTCCGCAACACACCCAATACAATGGTAAATTGTATAGGTGCACTAGTTCGGCGAAGAGATGGTGATACAAGTGCAAAATGGATAGTAGATATAGGTTTTTGTAATCTGAAATAATAAAAACAGCAAGGTAGCGAGCGGTAAAAGTGAGCGTAAACGGTATTGCAATGATAGGAAACAAGGCCTAGGGTTCATACTTTCACTAGTGCAAGTTCTCTCAACAATAATAACATAGATAGATCATATGACAAGCCCTCAACATGCAACAAAGAGTCACTCCAAAGCCACTAATAGCAGAGAACAAACGTAGAGATTATGGTAGGGTACGAAACCACCTCAAAGTTATCCTTTCTTTTCTATCTATTCAAGAGTTCGTAGTAAAATAACATAAAGCTATTCTTTCCGCTCAATCCATCATAGAGTTCATACTAGAATAACACCTTAAGACACAAATCAACCAAAACCCTAATGTCACCTAGATACTCCATTGTCACCTCAAGTATCCGTGGGCGTGATTATACGATATGCATCACACAATCTCAGATTCATCCAACCAACATAAAAGTACTTCAAAGAGTGCCCCAAAGATACTACCGGAGAGTCAAGAACGTGTGCCAACCCCTATGCATAGGTTCCCAATGTCACGAAACCCGCAAGTTGATCACCAAAACATACATCAAGTGGATCGCAAGACATACATCAAGTGTTCTCATAAAAGACTCAATCTGATAAGATAACTTCAAAGGGAAACTCAATTCATCACAAGAGAGTAGAGGGGGAGAAACATCATAAGATCCAACTACAATAGCAAAGCTCGGGATACATCAAGATTGTGCCATAAAGGGAACACGAGAGAGAACACGAGAGAGAGAGAGAGATCAAACACATAGCTATTGGTACATACCCTCAGCCCCGAGGGTGAACTACTCCCTCCTCGTCATGGATAGCGCCGGGATGATGAAGATGGCCTCCGGTGATGGGATCCCCCTCCGGCAGGGTGCCGGAACAGGGTCCCGATTGGTTTTTGGTGGCTACAGAGGCTTGCGGTGGTGGAACTCCCGATCTAGGTTCTTTTTTGGAAGTTTTAGGGTACAAGAGTATATATGGGTGCAAGGGGTACGTCGGAGGAGCTACGGGGGCCCCACGAGGCAGGGGGGCGCGCCCAGGGGGGCGCCCCCCACCCTCGTGGGCAGCCCGTATCTCCCCTGACATGCACTCCAAGTCCAACAGGTGGGTTTCCTTCCAAAATTAACTTCTCCAATTGATTTTGTTCCGTTTTGACTCCGTCTGATATTCCTTTTCCTCGAAACACTGAAATAGGCATAAAACAGCAAATCTGGGCTGGGCCTCAGGTTAATAGGTTAGTCCCAAAAATAATATAAAAGTGGATAATAAAGCCCAATATAGTCCAAAACAGTAGACAAATGAGCATGGAGTAATCAAAAATTATAGATAGGTTGGAGACGCACTACTAGAAAAAGGGCTATAGATGGGATTGACACTAATGGCGCACCAGACAAGTGGTGCGCCATTAGTATATACTAATGGCGCACCACCTTCTGATGCGCCATTAGAGTTGAAACTACTAATGGCGCACCTGGCACACGGTGCGCCGTTAGTATCAAAATATTTTTTTTGAACTAGTGCGCCTGTCCAAACATACTAATGGCGCATCCATAGGTAGTGCGCCATTACTAGTTGTAACTAGTAATGGCGCAGCTGCCAGAGAGTGTGCCACTAATGTTGTTTTTTTATTATTTTTTTATTCCTTTTTTTGCAAAACTACTAATGTACTTATGGCGCACCGAGGGGTGGTGCGCCATTAGTATTGTGCGCCCCTACTTCGTACCGATCCCCTCTCTCTCCCTCGCCCTCGCCCGCGATCCCCTTTCCCGATCTCCTCTCCCGACGCCACCGTCGCCCCGCCCCGACACCACCGTCGCCCCGCCGCCCTTGACGCCATCGTCGCCCCGCCGCCCCAGCGCCGCCCCGACACCACC
>NC_041393.1:127811984-127820757 GCF_002162155.2 Triticum dicoccoides
ACACCACCGTCGCCCCACCGCCCTCGACGCCGCCCCGACACCACCGTCGCCCCGCCGCCTCGACACCACCGTCCGTCGCCCCGCCGCCCCGAACCAGGGAGCGGAAGCGCGGCCTCCGCCGTCGTAGCAGAAGCAGCGATCCCCATCGCCAGCAGCCCAAGAAAGGTTCCCCTCCCCTCCCTCCCTCCCTCCCTCCCCTATGCCTCCTCACGCGTGGCTCTACGGATCGGTGATCTTTATCGTTTCGTTTTTGTGCTGGATCGATTTAGTTGCTGTGATTGATTTCGTTGATAGTTTAGTTCCCGATATCTGTAGTCCGGTAGCTACTCTTTGGATCTCAAGTAAGCCTCGTGTTCTTGCTTGCGGAATCATTGACATATACTATATGCTGGTCCTTGCTCAAGATTTGTATAGAGGAGGAATTGAAACATACTGTGTTTAAATAAAACATGATATAGTTGGAGCCAGAGCCCTATATGGACCTTACTGGTTCTTGCTGAAGATTTATTGTACTTTCTACTAACGGTATAACTTTTGTGATATGTATTGTTATGTTGGTAAAATAGACAACCTAGATTTACACGCAGGATCTCTAATCCAGATAGGAGGGAGTATAAGATAGCAAATTTACTTGCAATAAAACAGGGGCTGTTAATTGTAGTTTTGTTTTGGTCTGCAGTTGCATATATACGGACATTTATTTAATTACCACAAGATCTAAACCAGGATAAGAGCAAAGAGTAATCAGATCTGAACTGAAACTAGCTAGGAGCAGAGCACATTTGTGTAGAAGCAGAGTGCATGAAATATGGGGCTTTTCTGGATGCTGCTGTTCTTGGTAGGATGAACAAGTGGCACCTTGTAGGGTCTTGATTGGTTATGTTGCAAACTGAATATGTAGCTGCTAGGACCCAGTTTCCAATCTAGTCTGTAGTAGTGACATGCTAGTTTAGCACATACTGCTTGTAGTGGGTAGTAGTGGAATGCTATTTTAGATGGTCTATTACTATGTAGGACCTTAATTGGTGGAGTCTCAACGCTGAACTGGGTAGTAGTTAGGAGTCAATTTCTTTAATCCTAGTGTAGCTGCTCTCTTAATACTTGTCTGTAGGTTCTTAATTTTTGGTGTCTCAAAAACTGAATATGTTTTCATAGCATAACTTGAGGGATAGTTTGTTTAGTAAAGTGCGAATTTAGCTATCCCTTACTATATAGATGATTGATCTTTGTCGAAAAATATGTGGATGATTGATAGTACGCTTCCTGTTTCTGCACACAGTGCACTCTGTTATGAACTATATGTATGCTGCACTTTCTTCGTCCGAGTGCATCGGTGTAGACGTTTTCCTGCTTGTTGTTGGGAGTGAAAATAAGAACCTCTTCTCCCTGGTTAGCAGTAAATACTGCATGCGCAATGCCTACTGTTTTCTCTTCTAAAATTTATGAATGTCAGTGGATCAACATCTATGTGCCATAAATTGCATTTTCCCTTTTTGCTTGTTGAGGAAACATGTTTTCCATTTACTTGTTTGGCTCATGCTGTTCTTGCTAGGATAACAAAATGATACCATGTAGGCTCCTGATTGCTGGTATCTGAAAACTGAATTTGTAGCAGTCAGAACTCAGTTTCCAATGTGTTGAAGCAGAGCACATTTGTGTTGAAGCAGAGTGCATGAAAGATAAACTGGGTCCTAGCAGCTACATATTCAGTTTGCAACTTTACTTCCCATCTTAAGGCAAGCCCCATTTTTACTGTTCTTTGTTAGCAGAGCTGCTTGTTTCTAAGAACTTTGATACTATTTGGATCAAAGTTAAATGAGCACATAGATGAAAAAAAAAAGTTCAGATTGTATAGCGATGCCGACGTATGTCGTGTACAAGGGTAAGGTTCCCGGAGTCTACGATGACTGGGAGGAGTGTCGGAGACAGGTTCACCGATTCAGCGGTAACAGTTACAAAGGGTACACCACTAGGGCCGAGGCCGAATCTAGATACGCCCGCTATCTAGCGGGAGAGGGGAGGGAGTGTTGGAGGAACCGGATGAAGACGAGTTTCATCGTGATGATGCTCATCGTGATGACCGCAGCTCTCTTCTATGTGATGGTAGTTTAGATGATCGATATCGACTTGTAATGTGAAGACAAACTCGCTACTCGCGGTCTCGAGACTTGTAATATAATGTTCTATCTTTGTTCGGTCTTTTCAATTCGGAGACTAATATGATGAATTGTATTCGGAGACTAATATGATGAATTGTATTCAAAGACTAATCTTCTATTGTATTCGATGAATCTGTTATTGATGTGTGCTGTCTATATTTTGTCAAATTATACATTTTGTAACCTATGCAAAAAACAGAAAATAAAAATAAAAAAACCTAATATTCATACTAATGGCGCATCACATGACAGTGCGCCATTAGTATGACAAAGCATACTAATGGCGCATCACTGGACAGTGCGCCATTAGTATGCCTCGGTTACTAATGGCGCATCCCTTCGTCGTGCGCCATTAGTATGCCAAAGCACCTGGGTATACATGGCCCTGGGAGGCATACTAATGGCGCACCGTGGCCTATACTAATGGCGCACCAGTGGTGCGCCATTAGTATACCAGATACTAATGGCGCACCAGTGGTGCGCCATTAGTAAAAATTACTAATGGCGTGCTAGTAATGGCGCACCAGTGATGCGCCATTAATGGCCAAATTAGGTGCGCCATTAGTAGCGGTTTTTCTAGTAGTGACGTATCAGTCACCATGCTGACAAAACAGGATTACGTGAAGACGGCGGAGCGGATCGATTGTCTGGCTCCGCTACCTGAAGATCTAGTGACCGCATTCCTGACGGAGATGCTGGTTCCGGCGCCTTATAAGGTGCCGGAGAATAAGGCCGAAAAGAAGGCCATGGGGAACAGGAAGGGTCTCCGGCGCGAGGTTGCACCAGACGCCTCGCCGGAAGATGACGAGGCGCACTCCTCCCACAAAGGGGAGGAGAGAAAGAGAAAGGCCGCCCCAGCTGAGGGGGCCGACGGGTCCAAGAAGGCGGCCGCGGGGACCAGAAAAGGTCTCTGGCGCAGGGCCGTGATAGACTCGTCATCCGAGGATGACGAGGCAGATTCCTCCCATGGAGACGGGGGGAAACATGAGGAAATGCCCCCTCCCCGCACTGGGAAGGAGAAGAAGAGGAAGGCCGCCCCATCGGGGGAGGCTGGGACACCGAAGAAGGGAAAGGCGTCCCTTCTGGATCACTCCACTACCACCGCCTACAGCGAGGAGGAGTGGCTACCCAGGGGCAAGCCCCAGGCGAGGTCGTAAGTATCCGCACTTTGTAATACTTTTCGTGCAACTTTGACTTCATGGTTTGTAATAACGCCGAACACATATATGCAGTCCGGCCGGGTCCAATCTCGGGGTGTCCTCTTCGGAGGGGTCTCTGAGCGAGTCGGAGATGAATTCACTCCCGACGGCCACCTCCCCACGACCTGCGGATGACACCGAGGTGTTGTACCAAAGGATAACAGAGCAGGGGGCGACGGTTCTGGTGACGCCCCAAGGCAAAATCCCAGATGCTGGGCACATGGGTGGTAAGACCCCCATGGATTATGCTGACGGGGGGCACAACAAGTCTGGCTCCCAGCCGGTTACTGCGCCGGAGCCTCCAAAGGCTCCGGATTCTAGTAGGCAGCCCCTCGCGAAGGAGGGAGAGCCGGCCGTGCTGATGACCTCCACCTAGCCGGAGGCATCGGATAATTTGTTGGAAGTGCTTCGAGGCGCTTCCATCCACGATGAGCATCATACTCTTATGAGTACGGTAATTGAGAAGGTTCGGTTTGCCAAGAGAGGATTGACCGAAGCCTACACCAGCCTACTAACAGGTTTTGAGGTAAGTAATGAAAAAGTGTGAGAAAATACGACCCAATAGATAGTAGCCCCTGATACTCTATTTGCCATTCGGAAAGAAAAGCCAAACGGAGGGTCAACCAAAAAACCACAGGAATCTGATAGTACTTGTCTATGTTAACAAGCAGGCATTGCTGCTGACCGCCGCTGCGTGCACAGCTGAGGTCGCCGGACTCAAGCGTGACCTGGGGCAGGCCGAAGAAGAGCTCGGCCTCGTGAAGAGGCAGCTCGAGGAGAACAAAGGTAAGTGATACCCCGTCCGTGTGTCATATAGAGGAGAAAATTTGGTGATGCTGATAAAAAGCATCATGATTTTTAATAGGGGCTATGACCGAAGTGGCGGCCCTGAAGAAAGCGTTGTCCGAGGCCGAAGCCAAGGCGGCTACGGAGCACACTGAGCGTGAAAAGCAAGATGCTCGGGTGGGAGAGGTACAACAAGAGCTCCAGGAGTTCGGCAAGAAGTTCGAGTCCTTGGAGCATGACTTCAAGATGCAGGAGTCTGAGCTTGCGAAGGCCCTCCAGAGTGCGACAGATGCCAAGGCCGAAGCCCAAAAGGCCCTCCAGGAAATCCAGGCGGCCAAAAAGATAGCGGAGGGTAAGGCATTATTTATGCAAAACAAGCATGTGGAGGAGACATTTCTTTTACTTACACGAATTCGGAGCTCTCCAGGGGCATTCGCAGATCTGCCACGCAGCATTTCGGATGCCACGGAGTTCTATCGTGCTGAAGAGGGGAGCTCAACGGAGAAGCTATTATGGTCCCAGTATACTGGAGCCGAACACCCAATGCCTCTAAGCGACCAACTGAAGCAATTGGTCGAACTCCAAAAGGCGGCCGAACTGGCCATGAAGGACCTCATAGTCCGGATGTGGCCTGGCGAACCCCTGCCCGACAGTTACTTTGGCCTTATAAAACGGATGGTGCATGCCTGTCCATGACTTGAAGTTATCAAGCAGTCCGTCTGTATTGAGGGTGCCTGACGGGCCTTTGCCCGCGCGAAGATGCATTGGGCCAAATTGGATGCTGAGAAGCTCATGAAGGATGGACCCCCGAAGGGTAAGGAGCATCGCTATCCCGAAAAATATTACGATGGCGTTATGAAAGGCGCTCGCCTTGTGGCCGATGAATGTGCCAAGAACATAATCTTTGAGTGAATGCACTCATGTCGTCTTGGTATATGAAAACAAGTTTGTTTGCGCTATATACCGCTTTGTTGATTTAAAATATTACCTTTTGTGCGGCCGTTTATAAAATTCTGAAAGTAGGCCAGTCGTCGGCTTCCGCCCCCATGTAACTAGTACTGGGGTATTTGTGGAAAACCCAAACACTCTTTATCCAAATTTTTGGTCCTTTAAGGAGGTGTTTAGCATAGCGAACAAGGCAATCGGACTATGCGGCTTTATAACTCTCACTTGGCCATAGAAGTCTATAATTTTAAATTTCAGTGAAGCCCCTAGTATTCGGAAGGCCGAACTGGGGCGCTATATACACCTAAATCGGACAAGGCCGATTCCTCACCTTAAGCGGAAAAAATCATTAAGGATTTAGTACCTCTCGAACAACGACCAGCTCTCGCCGCATCATGACGGTCAGTTTTCGGCTTTCTCTACTGAGGTGCTCGTCCGGAAGAACCGGAACACAATCACAGTAGTTCTCCCTGCGCTACCTTAGCCGATATAACGGAACGTAAGGTACCAAAACAAGGGAGCCAGGCTAACCCAACTATTGACCCAAGACATGATTCATAGCTGATGCATATAATGCTATAAGTTCGGGGTGCCGCACTATCGAAAGTGTTTGGACTTATCTTGCCGTATTATGGGGCACAATAAGAAGCCCCTAGCAAACTGAACATACCAAAGTGTATGGGTGCAATATTAAATAAACATTTTAAGGGAAAATATGAAGACAGTAAGAGGAAGCTGACACTGTATACTATTTCCTGTTTATTTGGATAATACATCAAGATGTATGTGTACAGTTAATGCATTAAGTAGAAACAAATAGGACTATTTGACATGTCCCATCCAAGTGTAGGCTGCATGCAGGCATGTAAAACAGGTATAACAATCATTAACAGAGACCACCTGGGTACTCCCTCGTGTGCAAAGCCTCTTGCCTCCTTGGTGTTCCCTCCTGAGATGAGTTCGATAGTCCGGTTCTCTGAAGGGGCTACCCGGAAGTAGGGTCCTGAAAAAAAAGGAAGAAAAAGGGGTGTGCGGGCCGCGTGGCGGCTGAACCGCACTGTAGGCCGCATCATCGGCTTGCCTCCGCCTATGCCCATGGTACTTTGAGTGCGTAGTTATGCATGCATGGCACAAATGCCGCCTGAGCGGGGCTTGGGCGGAGGCCGGATTGCTAATCGAGCTCTTGGCGTGCTTGATGATCCTATTGCGGGGTGCTCCGGACTCGCTTGACGGTGTTCGGGGTTGTCATTGCCGAATCGGCTGTCTGTCGAAGAAGGCTGCTTTGTACTTCCACCGCGAGGGCTGCAGTGTGCTCTTCCGTACGGAGGGATCAGTCTGTGTTACCTATGACTGTTATAACCCTGCGAGGTCCTGGCATCTTGGGCTTAAGGTATGCATAGTGGGGTACCGCATTGAATCGAGCGAACGCGGTTCGTCCGAGTAGTGCATGATAGCCACTACAGAAAGGGACGATATAGAAGATTAACTCCTCGCTTCGGAAGTTATCCAGAGATCCGAAGACCACTTCCAGTGTTATTGAGCCCGTACAGCGGGCCTCTACCCCTGGAATTACACCTTTAAAGGTGGTTTTGGTGGGTTTGATCTGTGAGGGATCGATGCCCATTTTGCGCACTGTGTCCTGATAAAGCAGGTTCAGGCTGCTGCCACCGTCCATAAGGACTCGCGTGAGGTGGAATCCGTCGATGATTGGATCAAGGACCAATGCGGCTGACCCGCCATGACGGATGCTGGTAGGATGGTCCCTACGATCGAAGGTGATCGAACAGGATGACCATGGGTTGAACTTTGGGGCGACTGGCTCCATCGCATAGACGTCCCTCAGTGCACGCTTTCGTTCCCGTTTGGGAATGTGGGTGGCGTAGATCATGTTTACCATTTTCACCTGGGGGGGATTTCTTCTGTCCCCCAGTGTTCGGACGCCGGGGCTCCTCGTCATCATCGCTATGCAGCCCCTTGTCCTTGTTTTCAGCATTCAACTTGCCAGCCTGTTTGAACACCCAGCAATCTCGGTTAGTGTGATTGGCTGGTTTGTCGAGGGTGCCGTGAATCTGGCACGAGCGGTCAAGTATGCGGTCCAGACTAGACGATCTCGGATTGGTTCTTTTGAATGCCTTTTTCCGCTGACCAGATTTTGAGTTGCTGAATCCGGCATTGACTGCCGTATCTTCGGCGTTGTCACCATTGTTTAGACGCTTATGTCTATTGCGCCGTGGCTTTCCGTTACTGTCGCAGACATCTGAAGTGTCGGAGTTTCTTGGCGTGGTGCTACTACGAGCCAGCCAGCTGTCCTCGCCCACGCAAAAGCGGGTCATGAATGTCGTGAGGGCCGCCATGGACTTTAGTTTTTCTTGGCCGAGGTGTCGGGCGAGCCACTCATCGCGGATATTATGCTTAAAGGCTGCCAGGGCCTCGGCATCCGGACAGTCGACAATTTGGTTCTTCTTAGTTAGGAACCGACTCCAGAATTTCCTGGCTGACTCTCCGGGTTGTTGGGTAATGTGACTTAAGTCATCAGCATCCGGTGGTCGCACGTAAGTGCCTTGGAAGTTGTCGAGGAATGCGTCCTCAAGATTTTCCCAGCTGCCGATGGAGTTCGCCAGCAGGCTATTCAGCCAATGTCTGGCTGGTCCTTTGAGTTTAAGGGGAAGGTACTTGATGGCATGTAGGTCATCACCGCGGGCCATGTGAATGTGGAGAAGAAAATCTTCGACCCACACCGCGGGGTCTGTTGTGCCATCGTATGACTCGATGTTTACGGGTTTAAACCCTTCTGGGAATTCATGATCCATTACTTCATCAGTGAAGCAAAGGGGGTGTGCGGCGCCTCTGTGCCGGGCTATGTCGCGACGTAGTCCGACTAAGTCGGGTCGGTTATGTTCGGCCCGTCCAGACTTATTATTAGTGTATCCGGCATAACGATCATCGTCATGTGTTGTGGCGCCCCCCCCCCCCGTGATTTGTAGATCGATCTTGGTTGTCCTGCGTTATTTTCCAATATATCTCGCAGGTCCTGCGTATTTCCCCGGGCCATAGTGAACTGGCGTGGGGGTGCGGGCTGGTATTCAGTCTGATATGCCGTTTTATCCCGGCCACGAGGTGGCCGGTCAGCCTCATCTTGTTCTGGTAGTGTAGGCTCTACGGCCTCCTCCTCTAGTTGAGGTAGCAACTTGTGCTTTGGGTAACCTTTGGTTGGGCGCTCGAGTCCGTATTCCTCGGCCGCCAGAACCTCGGTCCATCTGTCTGTGAGCAGATCTTGATCAGCTTGGAGCTATTGCTGCTTCTTTTTCAGGCTTCTTGCAGTGGCTATAAGCCGGTGCTTGAAGCGCTCCTGCTCTATGGGATCCTCCGGTACGCCGAATTCATCGTTGCCGAGGCTCACCTCGTCTTCGGAGGGAGGCATATAGTTGTCGTCCTCCAAATGTCCGTCCATCGCCTGTTCATCTGGGCTAACATGCCCGTATTCCTATTCGGCCTGCTCGAAGGTAGGCTGATTAGGATTGTATTCTTCTTCGGCACGATCTAGATTGTTTTCTTTTCCTGTGCCGGTATTGCTGTGGCGGGGCTTGGGACGGCGCCGATGACGCCCATGCTTTGATTTCTTCCCTGAGGGGTTATCTTCTGTTGCCTCATCGCCATTGTTTTCTTTGGGGGTGTCCACCATAT
>NC_041393.1:127820894-127842034 GCF_002162155.2 Triticum dicoccoides
TGAAGAGGTGGCAGTCCAGCGCCCTGTGGGCGGTGGTTCCTGTTCTTCTCCTGCATCATCGTCTATACCGTCGATGTCTTCAGAGTCGAAGTCAAGTACGTCGGTCAAATCATCGACCGTGGCTATGAAGTGGGTGGTGGGCGGGTAACGAATTTCTTCGTCGCCTGCTTCCCACTCGAGCCGGACATAGTTCGGCTAGGAGTCTCCTGACAGAGAGAGAGACCTTAACGAATTTAGCACATCGCCAAAGGGGGAGTGCTGAAAGATTTCCGCGGCGGTGAACTCCATTACTGGAGCCCATTCGGACTTGATGGGCCCGGGCGCGCGCGGTTCGGAACCCACGTCCGGACACAAGTCCGGAGGTCCGGTGACGCTGATTCCCTTAACGGCAGAATCTGTGTTCGACTCTACCGCCAAAGAGTATGCGGCTTCCATGGCGGGGTCCATCCACCCGTCCACGGACGACGCGGTCTGTCCCGGATTTAGGTCCGGAGCAGCTGCAGAGGCGATATCCCGAATACTGTCCGACAACAAATTTAAGTCGTGCTCGTCGTGACCATCCGGCGCTCCTGATGCAGGCCCGAATCCGTCGAAGATTAAGTCTCCGTGGATATCAGCCGTGTAGTTCAACTTTTTGAATCTGACCTGATGGCCAGGGGCGTAGCTGTCGATCTGCTCCAGATGGCCAAGCGAATTGGCCCGCAGTGCGAAGCCGCCGAACACGAAGATCTGTCCGGGGAGAAAAGTCTCACCCTGGACTGCGTTTTTGAAGATTGAAGGAGCCATCAAGCCTTATAGCAACGACACAGAGGAACTCTCAATGAAAGCACCAATGTCGGTGTCAAAACCGGCGGATCTCGGGTAGGGGGTCCTGAACTGTGCGTCTAAGGCTAATGGTAACGGGAGACTGGGGACACGATGTTTACCCAGGTTCGGGCCCTCTCGATGGAGGTAATACCCTACTTCCTGCTTAATTGATCTTGATGATATGAGTATTACAAGAGTTGATCTACCACGAGATCGTGGAGGCTAAACCCTAGAAGCTAGCCTATGATTATGATTGTTCGTGTCCTACGGACTAAACCCTCCGGTTTATATAGACACCGGAGGGGGGGCTAGGGTTACACAGAGTCGGTTACAGAGAAGGAGATCTATTATCTGAATCGCCAAGCTTGCCTTCCATGCAAAGGAGAGTCCCATCCGGACACGGGACGAAGTCTTCAATCTTGTATCTTCATAGTCCAACAGTCCGGCCAAAGTATATAGTCCAGTTGTCCGGATACCCCCTTATCCAGGACTCCCTCACCTACATCGTTATGAAGTTGTCAACGGGTGATCCTCAATTTCCTAAAATACTATGTAAGTTGTCCATCACGAGACCTAAGTTGCTAACGCTACTGAGCGCGCGCTTGTTGGCTAGCCAGGTCGTGGGTGTTAGATGAGAAGTTGCATATGGGGTAATAAGAAGTTTCCTTTTCTAAAGGGGAAAATAACTAGTAGGAACCAATTACACCCGACATCTGCACCTACAAGATGCCTAAGAACATCCAGGATGCACACAACCAAAAAAGAAAATAATAAGAGAGAAAAAAAACCTGCCATGGTGATCAGTAACTCAAAGTAGCAGCACTCTAACCACCACAAAGACAACACCCGGACTAGAAAGAAGGTTCTCCAAAAGCAACGCCTCAAGGAAGGAAACAATGCACAAGAGTTGTCGTTGCCTGATCAAAGATCATAGGTTTTCACCCTAGAGAAAGACCGTGTTTCCAAAACAATGTCTTCAACAAGACCACTATCAGGCACAACCAATAAAGGCCAGACCTTGGGTTTTCACCCTGGAAATCACGACTCGGTACTCAAAAGAGCATCACCAACAAAGAAGTCCTCCAACGCTAACGCCCCCACTCGCGGAGGCTAGTAATACAAGTCACTTACCACCAGGCTCACAGGAACTCATGCCCAGTTTGGACAGGAACATATCCTGCAAGCCAATTCTGAACAACTGCCTGTGAAGCAAAGTCTTCATGACATCCAAGACCCCGCTTTCGCCACTTGCAGGCCCTCCAATCACACCATTGCATTCACCGCATGTGTTGATCCCTTAGAAATCTTGAAGCAGACATGTTCCATGTTGTCAACAAAAACAGAGCTTCGCGATACCCCGATGAAGCTAGTTGTGCTGATATTACGGGTGTATACGACCGGCCCTTATCCAATCAAGGTGTCCAAAGAGCATCATATGTTGGGGAACATTGGATGGAAAAACAAAACAAAATTTCTACGCACACGCAAGATCTATCCATGGAGATGCATAGCTACGAGAGGAGAGAGTGTGTCTACATACCATCGTAGACCGTTAAGCAGAAGCATTTATCACGCAGTTGATGTAGTCGTAATCTTCGTGATCCGATCACGATCCAACCGATCTTGTGCCGAACGGACGACACCTCCAAGTTTAGTACACGTGCGGCTCAATGACGTCTCCTCCTTCTTGATCCAGCAAGCGCGAGAGGAGAATTAAATGGGATCACAACCAACACAACGGCGTGGTGGTGATGGTGATGGTGGAGCGCCGACAACGCTTCGCTAAGCGTCGCCGGGACAAGGCGGTGGAACTACGGAGTAACGGGAGAGAGAGGGGTGCCAAGGGCTTGGTGTGTCCTCTTGGGACGCCCCTCCTCTTTATATATAAGTGGAGGGGCGTGGGAAACAGCCCCTCCAATCCCTAGGGCGTAGCTAATGGGGAGAGGACTTGGACTCCAAGTCCAATCCTATTCCTACTAGGACTCCTTCCTTTTTTTTCCTTCCGTAGCCACATGGGCTTTTGAGGACTTGGTGCACCTAGCCCAATAAGACCAGGGAACCTCCCCGCAGTCCATGCTAGCCCTTGGGTCGTGGTGGACTCACTTGTGGACTTCCAGACCCCTCCAGATACCTCCGGAACCTTCTGGAAGCTTCCCGGTACAATACCAAAAAACTGCACCTTTTCTGGAACCCAAAATATGACTTCCTATATATAAATCTTTACCTCTCGACCATTCTGAGACTCGTCGTGACGTCTGGGATCTCATCCGAGACTCCGAACAACATTTTTTTACCACTCATCAAATATCCCAATACTACTCTAGCGTCAGCGAATGTTAAGCATGTGACCCTGCGGATTCGGGAATTATGTAGTCATGACCGATACACCTCTCCGGTCAATAACCAATAGCGGTACCTGGATGCCCATATTAATTCCTACATATTCCATGAAGATCTTTTATCGATTGAACCTTTATGACAACATAAGTAATTCCCTTTGTCTGTCGGTATGTTACTTGCTCGAGATTCGATCGTCGGTATCTTCATACCTAGTTCAATCTCGTTACCGGCAAGTCTCTTTACTCGTTCCATAATACATCATCTCATAACTAACTCCTTAGTCACTTTGCTTGCAAGCTTCTTGTGATGTGTATTACCGAGAGGGCCCAGAGATACTTCTCTGATACACGGACTTACAAATCCCAATCTCGATTCATGCAAACTCAACAGACACCTTTGGAGATACCTGTAGAGCATCCTTATGATCATCCAGTTACATTGTGACATTTGATAGCACACGAGGTATTTCTTCGGTATATAGTAGTTGCGTGATCTCATGGTTGAAGGAATATGTATTTGACATTAAGAAAGCAGTAGCAATAAACTGAACGATCATATGCTAAGCTAATGGATGGGTCTTGTCCATCACATCATTCTCCTAATGATGTGATCCCGTTATCAAGTGACAATACATGTCTATGGTTAGGAAAACTTAGCCATGTTTTGGTCAACGAGCTAGTATAGTAGAGGATCACTAGGGACATGGTATTTATTTATGTATCCACACATGTATTTAAGTTCCGATCAATAAAATTCTAGCATGAATAATAAACCTTTATCATGAATAAGGAAATATAATAATAACTTTATTATTGCCTCTAGGGCATATTTCCATCATCGTATACGTCAGTCCTTGTCGTCCTTCGAAGGAGATGTCTGATGTCTACTATGCAACTTTATTCTTGTAGACTCGTGTTGGGCCTCCAAGCTCAGAGTTTTGTAGGATAGTAGCAATTTTCTCTCAAGTGGATGACCTAAGGTTTATCAATCCGTGGGATGCGTAGGATGAAGATAGTCTCTCTCAAGCAACCCTGCAATCAAATACGAGAAATCTCTTGTGTCCCCAACACACCCAATACAATGGCAAATTGTACAGGTGCACTAGTTCGGCGAAGAGATGGTGATAAAAGTGTAATATGGATAGTAGATATGAGTTTTTGTAGTGCGAACAATAAAAAACAGCAAGGTAGTAAATAGTAAAACGGAGCACAAACGGTATTGCAATGATGGAAAATGAGGCCTAGGGTGCATACTTTCACTAGTGCAATCTCTCAACAATGCTAACATAGTTGGATCATATGATTATCCCTCAAAGTGCAATAAAGAATCACTCCCAAGTTCCTATTAGCGGAGAATAAAAGATAGAAATTGTTTGTAGGGTACAGAACCACCTCAAGGCTATTGTTCCCGATCAATCTATCCAAGAGTTCGTACTAAAATAATAGCAAGCTATTCTTTCCGGTCGATCTAATCAAGAGTTCATACTAAAATAACACCATGTGATGCATATCAACCAACTCTAATGTCACCTAGATACCCCAATGTCACCACGAGTACCCATGAGTTAGTTATACAATATGTATCAAACAATTTTAGATTCATAATACTCAATTCACACAAAGAACTACAAGGAGACCCCAAAATTTCTATTGGAGAAAAGATAATAAAAACGTGCATCAACCCCTATGCATACATTACCCCAATGTCACCTCTGGAATCCGCAAGTTGAGTGCCATAACATACATCAAGTGAATCAATATGATACCCCATTGTCACCTCAAGTATTCATATCACAAGACATACATCATGTTTTCTCAGATCTAAACACTCAATCTGACAAGATAAAATTTCAAAGGGTAAAGATTCAATTCATCCCAACAAGAGTAGAGAGGGGAGAAACATCATATGATCCATCTATGTTAACAAAGCCCATGATACATCAAGATCGTGACATCTCAAGATCATGAGAGAGAGAGAGATTAAACACATAGCTACTAGTACAAACCCTCAGCCCCGAGGATGGACTACTCCCTCCTCATCATGGTGGCCGCCGGGATGATGAAGATGGCCACCGGTGATGATCTCCCCCTCCAGCAGGGTGCTGGAACGGGCTCCCGATTGGTTTTCAGTGGCTATAGAGGCTTGCGGCAGCGGAACTTCCGATCTAGGTTCTCCCCGAGGGTTTTTGGAATATTTGATGATTTATAGGGTGAAGAGGGGGTGTGGGAGGCCACTGAGGTGGGCACAACACACTGAGGCACTCCTGGGAGCCCAAGCACGCCCTGGTGGGTTGTGACCCCTCGGGGCACCCCCCCAGGTGCTGCTCTGGCCCATTGGATGTCTTCTAGTCCATAAAAAAATCCACAAAAAGTTTCGCGGTGTTTGGACTCCGTTTGATATTGATTTCCTGTGATGTAAAAAACAAGCAAAAACCAGCAACTGGCACTGGGCAATGGGTCAATGAGTAAATACCAAAAATGATATAAAGTTTCTATAAAATGATTGTAAAACATCCAAGAATTATAATATAACAGCGTAAATACTTCATAAATTATAGATACGTTGGAGACGTATCAGCATCCCCAAGCTTAATTCCTACTCGTCCTCGAGTAGATAAATGATAAAAGAAATAATTTATGGAGTGTGAATGCTAGCAAAGTGCATAAGTTTGATCAATGATAATTTCAATCACTTTCCCTAGCATCATAACAACAACTCTTTCTCATAAAACTCATCATGAAAAAGTAGCAACCAATTCACATGTTAAGGTTCAAACAATGAATTCTCTTGAAACTCAACAACCTATATTTCTTAGTTACCAAACAATTGCAATTCAACTTATTCAACAGAGTCTAAGTAAGAGCTCAACATACTCAACCATCATATAGTATTCTATGATTGCTAACACTCACCGCATACACATGAGCAAAACGTTTCAACCAGACACATAGAAAGATAGGGGCTTATAATTTCGCCTCCCAACATATTCACCTCAAGAGTGATGTCAACAATAATAACTCATGTTACCCATATCCAACTGGATATATGTGCCTAGATCTTTCCTCACCACATGATGCTTGCCAAAAGAGAAAAATAAAAAGGAATAGAGAGAAAAACTTTGACTCTTGCATGAAAGTAAATACATACAAGTAAAAGATAGTCCCTTCGCAGAGGGAAGCAGAGGTTGCCATGCGCTTTTTGTTTGTATGCTCAATCCCTTAGTGCAAGAGAATGTTATATTGCCCCTTATGATAGCAACCTTTATTATGCAGTCTGTCGCTTTTATTCTTTGCCATCACAAGTTCGTACAGTGCTCAATTTTCCCTTACATTAAATGATCTAACACTTTTAGAAGCAATTTTTATTGCCTTATTGCACTGATGACAACTTACTTGAAGGATCTTACTCAATCCTTAGGTACGTATGGTGGACTCTTGAGAATAAGATTTGGGTTTAAGGGTTTTTGGATGCACAATTAGTATCTCTACTTGGTGCGGAAATTTGGCTAGCAAAGATGGGGGGCAAGCACCACATGTTGAAGGATCTATGACAATATAACTTCTATGTGAATATGAACAGACATAAATCATTACGTTGTCTTCCTTGTCCGACCTCAACAATTTTGGCATATAATATTTTGATGGGGGCTCACAATCACAAAAGATTTCCAAGATAGTGTATTTGCATGTGAAACTTCTCTTCCTTCTACTAATCATTCATGAATTGCTTGTATGACCAATATTGTGATTGTCAAGCTTCAAAACATTTCACTTTCTAAACCTAATGTGAAGCCACTACTAGGCATGATATGAACACGTAATTTCAACTTCGTGATATTCAATTCATTCAACAATTTACTAATAGGATATAAGTGAAGCACAAGAGTAAATGACAAACTACTCCAAAAAGATATAAGTGAAGATCAAGCGAGTAGTTAAGCAAATGGGTAGCCAATTGTGGATTCTCTTTTATTTAAAAACTTTCAGATCTAAGTATTTTATTAAAACTCCAAGAAAAACAAAACAAAATGAAATTCCAACAATAGTACACATCATGTGAAGAAGCAAAAACTTAGGATCAACCGATACTAACCGATAATTGTTGATGAAGAAAGGTGCCTACTAGGGCATCCCCAAGCTTAGATGCTTGATACTTCTTGAAATATTATCTTGGGATGCCTTTGTCATCCCCAAGCTTGATATTTTGTGTCTCCTTAATTTTTTTTATATCACGGTTTCCCTAAATCTTAAAAACTTCATCCACACAAAATTCAACAAGAACTCGTGAGGTAAGTTAGTATAAATCAATGCAAAAACTTTATCATTCTTTACTACAGAAAATCACTAAAATTATTATTTAATATTGCATACTAAATTACTCTGCATATTTAATACTCCTATCCTCAAATATAATCATTAAACAAGCAAACATATGCAAACAATGCAACCATAACAGCAATCTGCCAAAACAGTACAGTCTGTAAAGAATGCAAGATTCATCATACTTCCCTAACTCCAAAAATTCTGAAAATTACCACACTGTAGAAAATTTATTATAGCTTGTTATGCAAAATGTTTCAACATTTTATCACATTCTGAATTTTCTAGAGAATGTTTGCATCAGCAACAAACTTTCTATTTTGAAACAACCACAAGTAGACTCACAAAAATATGCATGGCAAAGGCTATACTTGACACTTTTATTGAAATAAAAGATGCAAAACGTTATTATAAATAACAGAAAGCAAATCCTAACAAAATAAATTGACGCTCCAAGTAAAACACATATCATGTGACGAATGAAAACACAGCTCCAAGTGAGGTTACCGATAATGTTGGAGACGAAAGAGGGGATGCCTTCCGAGGCATCCCCAAGCTTAGTTGCTTGGATCTGACTTAAATATTACCTTGGGAGTGCCTTGGGCATCCCCAAGCTCAGGTTATTGTCACTCCTTATTCTCCTCATATCGATATCTCACCCAAAACTTGAAAACTTCAATCACACTAATGGAACTTCGTGAGATAGGTTAGTATGATAACAAGCAAACCATTTCACTTTGGTACTGTCAAAGACAAGATTCATAATTGTTTCCGCACAATACCTACTGTAGCATATCATTTTCACAATTTATATTGAGCAATATAAGTCATAGAAACTAGAAAACAAGCAAACTATGCATTGAAAACAGAACAGTCTGAAGTAATCGGTACTCCAACAATACTTATGTAACTCCAAAAATTCTTAAAAATTAGGAAAACATAGGGAATTTGTATATATATTACCTGTAAAAAATTCAGATCAAAAGCACGGTCCAGCGAATTTTAGAAATTCCTGTACTGGGCGCAAAAGTTTCTGTTTTTGGACAGAATCAAGTCAACTACCATCCACACTATCCCAAAGGCTTTACTTGGCACTTTATTGAAACAAAAGCAATAAAACATAATTTCTACAATATCATAATCATGTGAACACACAAAAACAGTAGATAAAAGTGTTGTGTTGTCTCCCAACAAGCGCTTTTCTTAATGCCTTTTAGCTAGGCATGATGAGTTCAATGATGTTGGCATAAAAGATAAGAATTGAAACATAACAAGAGCATCATGAATCACATGGCAAGAAAATTTAAGTCTAACCCACTTATTATGCATAGGTATTTTGTGAGCAAACAACTTATGGGAATAAGAATCAACTAGCATAGGAAGGCAAAACAAGCACCACTTCAAGATTTTCAACACATAGAGAGGAAACTTGATATTATTGCAATTCCTACAAGCATAAGTTTCTCCCCCATAATAATTTTCAGTAGCATCATGAAGAACAACAATATAACCATCACATAAAGCATTCTTTTCATGACACAAAAGCATATAAAACTTATTACTCTCCACATAAACAAATTTCTTCTCATTAATAGTAGTGGGAGAAAATTCAACAAAATAACTATCATGAGAGTGAAAATTAAAATCATGATGACAAGTTTGATGGTTATCATTATTCTTTATAGCATACATGTCATCACCATAATCATCATAGATAGCAACTTTGTTATTATAGTCAATTGAAACCTCATCCAAAATGGTGGATTCATCACTAAATAAAGTCATAACCTCTCCAAATCCACTTTCATCATTATAATCATCATAAATAGGAGGCATGCAATAATCATAATAAATTTTCTCATCAAAACTTGGGGGGCTAAAAATATCATGTTCATCAAACATAACATCCCTAAGCTTATGGCTTTGCATATCGCTAGCATCATGGATATTCAAAGAATTCATACTAGCAACATTGCAATCATGCTCCTCATTCATGGATTCTATGCCAAACATTTTATAGCATTCTTCTTCTAACAATTGAGCAAAATTTTCCTTTCCATCATTTTCATGAAAGACATTACAAAGATGAATAATATGATGCAACCTCAATTCCATTTTTTATAGTTTTCTTTTTATAAACCAAACTAGTGATAAAACAAGAAACAAAAAGATTCAATTGCAAGATATAAATATATACCTTCATGCACTCACCTCCCCGGCAACGGCGCTAGAAAAGAGCTTGATGTCTACTATGCAACTTTATTCTTGTAGACTCGTGTTGGGCCTCCAAGCGCGGAGTTTTGTAGGAGAGTAGCAATTTTCCCTCAAGTGGATGACCTAAGATTTATCAATACAACAAATCTCTTGTGTCTCCAACACACCCAATACAATGGCAAATTATATAGGTGCACTAGTTCGGCGAAGAGATGGTGATAAAAGTGTAATATGGATAGTAGATATGAGTATTTGTAGTGCGAACAATAAAAAACAGCAAGGTAGTAAATAGTAAAATGGAGCACAAACGGTATTGCAATGATGGAAAATGAGGCCCAGGGTGCATACTTTCACTAGTGCAATCTCTCAACAATGCTAGCATAGTTGGATCATATGATTATCCCTCAAAGTGCAATAAAGAATCACTCCCGAGTTCCTATTAGCGGAGAACAAAAGATAGAAATTGTTTATAGGGTACGAAACCACCTCAAAGCTATTCTTTCCGATCAATATATCCTAGAGTTCGTACTAAAATAACACAAAGCTATTCTTTCCGATCAATCTAACCAAGAGTTCGTGCTAAAATACCACCATATGACACACATCAACCAACTCTAATGTCACCTAGATACTCCAATGTCACCACAAGTATCCGTGAGTTAATTCTATGATATGCATCAAACAACTTCATGATCATAATATTCAATCCACACAAAGAACTACAAGGAGACCCCAAAGTTTCTATCGGAGAAAAGATAATAAAAACATGCATCAACCCCTATGCATAGATTACCCAAATGTCACCTCGGGAATCCGCAAGTTGAGTGACATAACATACATCAAGTGAATCAATATGATACCCCATTGTCACCTCAAGTATTCATATCACAAGACATACATCATGTTTTCTCAGATCTAAACACTCAATCTGACAAGATAAAATTTCAAAGGGTAAAGATTCAATTCATCCCAACAAGAGTAGAGAGGGGAGAAACATCATATGATCCATCTATGTTAACAAAGCCCATGATACATCAAGATCGTGACATCTCAAGATCATGAGAGAGAGAGATTAAACACATAGCTACTGGTACAAACCCTCAGCCCCGAGGATGGACTACTCCCTCCTCATCATGGTGGCCGCCGGCATGATGAAGATGGCCACCGGTGATGATCTTCCCCTTTGGCAGGGTGCCGGAACGGGCTCCCGATTCGTTTTCGATGGCTACAAAGGCTTGAAGTGGTGGAACTTCCGATCTAGGTTCTCCCCGAGGGTTTTTGGAATATTTGACGATTTACAGGGCGAAGAGGGGGTGCGGGAGGCCACCGAGGTGGGCACAACCCACCGGGGCGCGCCTGGGGGCCCAGGGTGCCCTGGTGGGTTGTTCCCCCCTCGGGGCACCCACCCCCAGATACTGCTCTGGCCCATTGAATGTCTTTTGGTCCATAAAAAACCCACAAAAAGTTTCGCGGTGTTTGGACTCCATTTGATATTGATTTCCTGCGATGTAAAAAACAAGCAAAAAACAGCAACTGGCACTGGGCACTAGGTCAATAAGTTAGTCCCAAAAAATGATATAAAGTTGCTATAAAATGATTACAAAACATCCAAGAATGATAATATAACAGCATGAATACTTCATAAATTATAGATACGTTGGAGACGTATCAATGTCCGGAACTCACCAATGGCTAGATCAAAGAGGATTGACCACATGTAGAATAGGGACTTCACGCGAAGACCATGAGGGCCACCGCCTGGCTGATTGTATCGGGACACATGAGATCCCGCCCGGCAACCAGCCATCCTCCCTGGACGGGTAGTACTGACCAGCCCCTGTTGCCGTAGCCTCTCTGCGTCAACGACCCAACCTCCAGCCGGATGTGCGTATGGACGAGCTAGAGGGATGGTAGCCCCGCACTACGGGTGTGGCCAGATGTGGGTGTACCTCATCGCGGACAGCAAGCTTCAGGCCGGTGGCCACTCAAGCTGGACGACGAAGAGTAAGCACAACCGACGGCAGCGCATCTTGGGCGCTAGGGTTCAGGATGAGCAGTGTGGGGAGCGAGGGAGGGGAAGAAGAAGTGGGGCAGCCCCGGCCCACCCACGTCGGGGCTTTGTCTGGCAGGGACTACCGGCGATAGCGAGGGAACAGGCGAAGAAGGAGGGTCTGGTGGCGGCGAGATTGGGGATCTGCCCGTGTCGCCCATGGGGGACGACACAGGGACAGATGTGTTTTCACCAAGTTTCATAGGGGGGCATATCAGATAAATGCCCACAAACCTATGCAAGTTCTTAATTTTTGGTCGACTTGCGTGCGATAATCATTGAAATCTTTAGATATAATGATGGAAGACACATGAGTTGGCTAGCCAGGTCATGACGAGCTCTTTAAATCTAAATCCTACATGGATATGTTTCTTTGATTTGTTTTTGAGAAGCAACTTTGATGCTAGATGAGACAACTTTAGTGCTAAACAGAAGTAACTTTAGTCCTAAAAATTACTAATTAGCAATAATAAGCAACTAACTAATCACACTGAATAACTTCCAGATAGAGGTAGATAAGATCACATCACCTTCATAAGCAAGTTTCCTTCTACAAGTCAACTTCAATATATTTTGTGTCCTAGTTAATTTTGTCTAACATTCTCCTAATTTTCTCACCAGTACTTCTATGTTGCCTATTGTTCTTGCTCGTATGTCGTTGTTTCCAAATTGCCTATAATATTATGATGTCGTCTACCGGTGATGCCCTTGTGTCTGCTATTGCTAGTTATGGTAGGCAACATGATGATGAATCTTGGCCACTTTAGAGTGTTTGTAGGCAAATTAGAAAAACAAATGATAAATAACTCATAATATTGTAGGAAACTATTTTTTGCAAAGTAAGGCAACTGAGCAGCAATTCTAGGCAACTAATTATCAATAGCAGGCAACTAGGCATCAATGATACACAATTTATAGCATTTATAGGCAATTGAACATCAATCGTAGACAACTGACCATCAACAATAGACAATTGAGCAACCATAAAATGCAAGTTGGGATAATGTTGGCAAAACTCACAAATACACATAGTGCGTAGAGTTGCTTTGTATGTAGCACCAGAAAAGCCTTATGTTTTCTGTGATTTTCTCGTTTTTACGCAAACCAACCTAATAATAAGTCCAACTAGGCCAAAAAGAATAAGTTGATTCCCTATAGCACTATAGTTGCCTCCACTGCACCCAAAGTTGCCCCCAATTTTTTTTATGAAACCTACTCATATGGGATCTAGTTTTGAAGAACTTGACGTGAGAAACCTGACGGTGAAAATGAAACAGGATTTCGATGCTTGAATCAAAAGTTATAGCTTTTACACCTTTTTAAACTCCCGAATAAATACACACGCGGACAAATTTTAGGTTGATTCCATCGGTAGCCATGTGTGTTACGAGATGTGGCCAAAAAAATTCCTTTACTAGCATAGACAGCTGGACACAAGGACATGCACTTATTATATACGGCGATGCGCTCCAAACAACAAACGAGCGCAGTGGCACTCCATAGACACATCCTAAAATAAAAAGACATTGGTGCAAGTCAAACTCCCGACCTGCCGACCTGGCAATAGATACTTACTCTACTAGCCAGCCAAGCTGCCAACAGCTGATGAATAAAGTGCATCACTAGTGATGAAGTACTAACTACAAAGGAAGTTCCATTTTTTTAAACAACATTTCTTGGAAAAAAACATGAACAATGTTTTGAAAATGGTGAACAGATTTTGAAATTCTTATAAATTTGAACAAGTGAACATTATTTTTCAAAAATGTGAATATTTTTTAAAATTTGTGAACAAATAACGAATTCTGAACCATTTTTTGGAATTGTCAACAATTTTTAATGAATTGAATTTAAAATACATACTGAACGTTTTTTAAAATATATGTGAGCTATCTTTTTTCAAATGCATGCTAAACAATTTTTCTATACACACCAAACATTTCTTATACACAGTGAACCTTTTTTCATGTATGGTGAACATTTTTATTAAATACGGTGATTTTTTGTTTTGAAACATGAACAATTATTGAATACCTAAACAAAAATTTGAAAACAATGAACATTTATACGATACACGATGAACATTTTTTAAATACATGATGAAAGCTTTTAAAAAAACATATTGACTTCTTTATGATATAGGATCAACATTTTGAAATATACATCTTACAAATTGAACAATTTTATAACATATGATGAGCATTTTTATAATACACGATAAACATTTTTCAAAAATATACGGTGAACATCATTTTTTTCCTATGCATGCTGAAACAATATGCTATACATGATGAACATGTTTTTATACATAGTGAACATTTTCTCAGTATACGTTGAACATTATTTCAATACAGTGAACTTTTTTTTAAACACAAACAAACTTGGAATTTCAATAATTTTTGAAAAGCACTAACAAATTTGGAACTTTAAAATAATTCAGGAAAATATGAACAACAATTTAAAACCATTTTTTCAAAAAATATCCCTGAGCATTTCTTGAGTTTGCGTAGAAAAAACACGATATTCAACGTAGGGTGTTTGAGTAGGCAAAAAAGCTCCCTTTGAGAGCATGTTGTTTCTCAACATCCGTCAACTGACACTAATTTTTTTTATTGGATTGTATGACCAATTTAAGTCACCATGCGGAGTTGTTTTGGTTTTCTACAAGTTTTTATTTTTTGGAGTTTTCTCGGTCAAAAAAAGACGATAAATGGTTGGACGCGTCGCAACTTGCATAGGGTGTCGGAAATCGTTCAACCCGGCATGGATGCCCTCCATGGGGATGCCCACCTACTTGAAAATGTTAGGATCAAGGATGTAACCATGCTAAACATAGGGTGTCTGGGCAGGCCAGAAGACTCCATTCGAATGGCCCCAATTTTTTTCATGGCCATTTATGACAAATTCAAGGCACCATACAAGTTGCTTGTGTTTTTGACAAGTTTTGCATTTTCTGGAGCTTTCTCGGTCAAAAATGGTGATAAATAGCTGGACGTGTCGCAACTCACACACGATGTCGGGAGTCATTCGAACCTGGCATGGATACCTACCATGGGCATTCCTACCTGGTGAAAATTTTGGGGTCATTTCAAGGATGTCCACAAAAATGCAATGTTCAATAAGGGCATTCGAGTAGGCGAGAAGGGTCTGTCTGAGAGCACATTGATTTTTCACATCCTTGAAATGACACCATTTTTTATGGCCTTGTATGCCCAATTCAAGGAACCATGCCTAGTTGTTTTGGTTTTCGACAATTTACATTTTTAGGAGTTTTCTTGGTCAAGGAATGCCAATAAATGGCCGAGGTGTCGCAAATTGCATGGGCATGCCTACCAGCTTGCAAAAATAGAGGTCATTTCAAGGATGTCCAAAGGTAGACTATGTTAAGGGTCTACATGTACGCTAGAAAGCTCCGTGTGAGAGCATGTTGTTTGTCGACATCTTTGAAGTGGCCCCAAGTTTTTTCCATAATCTTTTATGACCAATTCAAGTCATCATAACAAGTTGTTTGGTTTTTCGACAAGTTTTGCATTTTCTAGAGTTTTCTTGGTGTAAAAAGGCTGATAAATTGTAGAACGTGTCATAACATGCAAACGATGTCGGGATTCGAACAAACTTGTCATGGATTCCTATCATAGGAATGCCCACCTGCTTGTAAAAGTTGGGGTCATTTTAAGGATGTCCAAAAATAGACCATGTTTAAGAGAGTGTGTTCGGGTTCTTCTCAGAGCATGTTGTTTTTCGATATCTTTGAAATGGCCCCAGTTTTTCCATGGCCTTGTATAACCAATTTAAGGCACAATGCCAAGTTGTTTATCTTTTGACAAGTTTTACATTTTCTGGAGTTTTCCCTGTGAAAAAAGACCGATAAATGGTCGGACGTGCCGCAACGTATATACGATGTCGAAAGCTGCTCAAACGAGGCATGCATGCTTACCATGGACATGCCCACCTGCTTGAAAAAGTTGGGGTCAAGGATGTGCAAAAAACACCATGTTAAACATAGGGTGTCCGGATAAGCTAGAAGGGTTCGTTTGAAAGCACGTTGGTTTTCGATCTTCGTCAAATGGCCAGATGGGTGCATCCGTGAGCATATAGATTTTCCTAATTTGAATGCTTCTGTTATTTGCAATTTCCATCATTATCACTGAACATGAACATTTTCTTATGTCCTAACCATTTCATGGAATTTGTCAACAATTTTGGAATTTCAAACTATGTTTATCTTTTTTACAAATTTGAACACTTTCTTTTAAATTAACAAATTGCTGATAATTTATAAAATAGTGAACAACAAACAACGTACTACTTTAAAATTCATCCACTTTTTTTGAAACACAAACATTTCTTAAATTTGTGAATGAAAAATTCGAAATAGAAATAATTTTTAAGTAAACAATATTTCAAAAATAAAAACATTTCTTGGTATTCCAAACAATTTTCAAAATTTTGGGCATGTTTCAGAAAGAATAATAATAAAGTTTAAAAGGGAGAAAATTAACAAAAAAGAGGGAATAAATAGAAAAGGATGCTTAGGCCTTGGCCCAATTAGGCGATGGCATCGGAAGATTTTCTGCATCAGTGGATGAAGAATCATGAACATAAGAATTTCTGGTTTAGCATGTTCCCAGGAAGAAGATATTTTTTTCATTTGGGAAACCAGGAGCACGATTGAAGTGGCTATACATACAAATCCATTTACGGACCTATATGCTCCGATTGGAACTGGAAGATGTAGAATTGGTGGCATCGCTCTTGTCGCCTGTCTGGCGCCTATTGGCCCGACACGTGTAGTAAATTCAAATACAATAAAATTCTTCAATTTTTTCGCATTTCCTTTTTTTTAGTTCTAAATTTTTTTAGTGTTTCCAAAAAATGTTCATGTTCAAAATTTTGTTTACTCTTATTTTTAAATGTTAGTGTTTTGATATTCTCTGCAATTTTGAAAGACACAAACATTTTTATGAAATTTTTGTACAATTTTGTAAAATGTGAATGTTTGTGTGGTTTGAACAAAATTTGAAAAATGAACATTTTGGAAATTTTTAAATAAGCTTTATGAGTGCGAGCATTTTTTGAAAAAGAAAAAAGAAATGGAAAATGAAAATGAAAAGAAACAAACATGAAAAGAAAACATAAAAAGAAATAGTGTGAAAAAACTTGTTTGCTACAGTAAACAGGTCGTTGTCATCACTTATGAAAAAAAATATCATGAATTTAAAAAATCAAAGATTTTGGTAAAAACTTTGTGAAAAATTTAAAGGAGTTGGTGGATTTGAAAAAAGTTCACGGACTTGGAAAACAAATCCCAGATCTGAAAATTTTCACCAATTTTTAATAAAGTTCATAAATTTTAATAAATGGAAAGAGAATGAAAAATGAAAGAGAAAGAGAAAAGGTAAAAAATAAGTAAAACCAGCCAAACAAAACCAGAAAAAAGGAAGTAAACCTGTGACCTCGGCCAAATGAAACCAGAAAGGAAAAGAAAAGAAGCAAAAAAAATGAACCCACGACTTCCTAGTTCAGTGGGACACAAATAGAAGAAAGAACAAAAGAAATAAAAATATTTAAGTATTCGCATCAGGTGAGTTGTGTGGTTGGCTACTGCGGCGTACACTTAATGAGGAGGTTGCAAGTTTGAATTACGTCCCACACCTTTTTGCAGTTTAATAGATAAGAAAAGATAAAGTGGGTCGGCCCCAGTGTGGAGGGGTGTTTGCGTATATATACGTTCCGACGGGCGATGCACTTTTAGAAAAGTCCATCATACCCTTTATTATTAAGGGGTATGGAGAGATCTCCTCGTCAATGTGTTTAGGGGTTGTACCGAAGCAGAAGTGCCTCCCATAAACACAACAGTGTCTCTGCATCGGGGATAGACATACACAACGAGACCAAACTTCAATAATTTCACCACTAGTACAGAGTCAACAACTAAACAAAGACCAAGTACATCATTTTATTCATAGAGACAAAACAAGTTGAAGATACAAAATCAATGTAAACCTCCAATATGTTGTTTTCAAAGACACGACTATGATGGAAGACTTGGTATTCTCCTTCGCAAGGTGTTCCGTGACATTATACGCGAATTTGTTGAAGAGTATGTCGAGCACAGATTCATCAACATGGATTCTGAAAAGGGGCAACATCACTGCCCTCAAACTCTTGGATACATTCATGTTGCTCTAGAGGGAGATCATGCACATCATCACTTTCCGAGTTGTAACAAGGATCCCAGTTGGAATCGAACAACTCGACATGATTTATGTCGAATAATCCACTCTGCTTGATCACTGATCCCCATCTTGACTTCATTGGCTGATGGACAATAAAAGTGTAGGTTAAAGGAGTTGAGTTTTTCCCTCTCTAGAAGGCCCTGTTGTGACAGCTTAATGTTTAATTTTCTCTAATTATAAGAGCTATGAAATAATTGTACCACAGATACACCATTGTGTACCTCTTCAACAAGATACTCCTAAGATTGTGCAACTAATCCATAGAGTTGGTTCATATCTCAATTGTAGACAACCTCTATTTTTCTCTAAGAAATGCCAATGTCATTTGTTCGTCAAGCACCAGTTCTTCATGTCGCAACTTGAGGAACAACAACAATATATCATTCTGAAATGTTCCTGGTATAATTTAACTACATATGGTGGTGTACTCTCGCAATATAAATGTGTCCTTTGTTTAGATGCATTTCTCTCTTGGCCGCAATCTATCCGAAAGCTACATGATACAAGCAATAGTTGTAGGACCTTGACGATTAACAATAAAGATTCTTTCCTGACAAAGCGTGGATTTTATTAGCTCAAAACAGAAGGGAGCATCAAGGGGATACAAACACAATGAGCAACACACATGACCTCTGCATAGCTAGGATGCACACAACCAACACGAACACACAAACATAAAATTCATGCTGGCAACTAGATAAGTCAAGCAAGACCAAAGCTATACCTTGATGACAAAAAAACTCCAAAGTGATCAAAACAATGATCAACAATCTAAAACAACAACCATTTCCGCAGCAACAATCACTTGACGTCACCAATACCATGAGAAGGATTCTCCGACAGCAACAACTTCAGGAAGGGAACAATGCTCAAGCGCCACCTTCACCGGATCCAACCACCAAAGCCAGATCATTGGTTTTCATTGCCAGATATAACCAATAACGTCAGACCTCGGGTTTTCACCCCAGAGCTCGAGACTATTGCTTAAGAAGCATCAGCAAATCGAAGTCGTCCAATGTTGCCACCACCACTTTCCGCGATCCCAACAGCTACATGCGTATGACAGTATTTGATGTGAGATGTCACACAAGTGAAGACAATGCTTGCAAAAGCTGGCAGTCGAGCCACGACAAGAGCCGATCTCAACGAACAGCTTCAAACGGTGAATGTTATTGACACACATTGCAATGGAGATGAAAGGAGGAACTTCATGGGGCCAAATACCACGTCGGGATGCTCCGGTAGTCCCACACCGTCCCATGCTTCGTCGTCCTTGTCCGTGGTGGAAAAATCAGTCAACAAAACACACTTATCGTTGTCACTAGATCTGGAGATCCGAGATCCCCAGTCCCGTCTTGGCAATCCGGATAGGGTCATGGCCACCGACGTCTCTCCACCTGAGACTATCAAATCCAGTCAGCAAATTCAATGTCTTCATTGCACATCCATGCCTTTTGTGTCAAGTCGTCATATGTAGATCGCATCTTCGAAGAAAAGACACCAAAAACCAGACTGGGTATGATCCATGTTGCTCCTAGGTGCAGCCACAACAGCCTGAGAACAGCCGACAAGAGGCACCGCATTCCCACCATCAATTTATCGTGGCTTGCCAATTTAGTACCTTAGAATGCCAATGAAGGCAATATGATGAATGAAACATATGAACATTATGGCAAGGAAAAAGCTTGGTGTAGCAGGAGCCCTATAACATGGCAATATAAAAAGGTTGAATCCTTGAAGTGATCAAGTGAGTGGAACACATGGTTGAAGTCGTTTCATGGTAGGTTATTGAGGTAGACTTTATTATCCAGCAGTTGAAGATTGTTTGTTGGCAAAGTTTGTGGAATAGTTTCACTATCCAGCGGTTGCGACTCTTGTGTGGATGATGTCTACTACACAACCTTCTTCTTGTAGACGTTGTTGGGCCTGCAAGTGCACAGGTTTGTAGGACAGTAGCAAATTTCCCTCAAGTGGATGACCTAAGGTTTATCAATCTGTGGGAGGTGTAGGATGAAGATGGTCTCTCTCAAACAACCCTGCAACCAAATAACAAAGAGTCTCTTGTGTCCCCAACACACCCAATACAATGGTAAATTGTATAGATGCACTAGTTCGGCGAAGAGATGGTGATGCAAGAGCAATATGGATAGTAGATAAAGGTATTTGTAATCTAAAATTATAAAAACAGCAAGGTAGCAAGTAACAAAAGTGAGCGTAAACGGTATTGCAATGGTAGGAAACAAGGCCTAAGGTTCATACTTTCACTAGTGTAAGTTCTCTCAACAATAATAACATAGATAGATCATATAACAATCCCTCAACATGCAACAAAGAGTCACTCCAAAGCCACTAATAGCGGAGAACAAACGAAGAGATTATGGTAGGGTATGAAACCACCTCAAAGTTATTCTTTCGGATCAATCTATTAAGAGTTCGTACTAGAATAACACCTTAAGACACAAATCAACCAAAACCCTAATGTCACCTAGATACTCCATTGTCACCTCAAGTATCCGTGGGCATGATTATACGATATGCATCACACAATCTCAGATTCATCTATTCAACCAACACAACATACTTCAAAGAGTGCCCCAAAGCTTCTATCGGAGAGTCAAGACGAAAATGTGTGCCAACCCCTATGCATAGGTTCATGGGCGGAACCCGCAAGTTGATCACCAAAACATACATCAAGTGGATCAATAGAATACCCCATTGTCACCACGGGTATCCCACGCAAGACATACATCAAGTGTTCTCAAATCATTAAAGACTCAATCCAATAAGATAACTTCAAAGGGAAAAATCAATCCATTACAAGAGAGTAGAAGGGGGAGAAACATCATAAGATCCAACTATAATAGCAAAGCTCGCGATACATCAAGATCGTGCCATAGAGGGAACACGAGAGAGAACACAAGAAAGAGAGACCAAACACATAGCTAATGGTACATACCCTCAGCCCCGAGGGTGAACTACTCCCTCCTCATCACGGAGAGCGCCGAGATGACGAAGATGGCCACCGGTGAGGGATCCCCCCTCCGGCAGGGTGCCGAAACAGGGTCCTGATTGACTTTTGGTGGCTACAGAGGCTTGCAGTGGCGGAACTCCCGATCTATCTTCTCCGTTGATGTTTTTAGGGTATGTGGGCTTATATAGGTGAAAGAAGTC
>NC_041393.1:127842044-127842860 GCF_002162155.2 Triticum dicoccoides
AGGAGACAGGGGCGCGCCCAGGAGGGGTGGGTGCGCCCTCTTATCTCCTGGCCTCCTCGAGGCTCTTCTGACGTGAATTCCAAGTCTCCCGGATGATATTCTTCCAAGAAATCACGCTGCCGAAGGTTTCATTCCGTTTGGACTCCGTTTGATATTCCTTTTCTTCGAAATACTGAAATAGGCAATAAAACAACAATATGGGTTGGGCGTCCGGTTAATAGGTTAGTCCCAAAAGTAATATAAAAGTGTATAATAAAGCCCGTAATCATTCAAAACAGATAATAAAATAGCATGAATGCTTCATAAATTATAGATACGTTGGAGACGTATCAGCATCCCCAAGCTTAATTCCTACTCGTCCTCGAGTAGGTAAATGATAAAAGAAAGAATTTATGAAGTGTGAATGCTAGCAGGTGCACAAGTTTGATCAATGATAATTTCAATCACCTTTGCTAGCATGTTTATATGTCATAATAGTAGTTCATCTCATAAAACTTTTCATGATAAAGTAACAAGCTATTCACATGTCAAAGCATAGACCATAAACTTTCTTGAAAACTAGCAAACTTCATTCTTAGTCATCAAACAATTGCAATTCATCTTATTTTTAGGAAGGGTCTATGTCAGAGCTTTGATTTAGCAAACTCCACATACTCAACTATCATATAGTCTTCTACAATTGCTAACACTCACGCAATACTTGTGGTTATGGAGTTTTAATCAGACACAGAGAAAGATAGGGGCTTATAATGTTGCCTCCAAACGTATTCACCTTTGGGTGATGTCAACAATAATAGTTCATGCTAACTTACATCC
>NC_041393.1:127842870-127850353 GCF_002162155.2 Triticum dicoccoides
ATATATATATATATATATATATATATATATATATATATATATATATATATATATATATATATATATATATATATATATATATATATATATATATATATATATATATATATATGAGGATCACCCCAACACAAAGTGCTTGCCAAAGGATAAAATGAAAAAGGGAAAGGTGAAGATCACCTTGACTCTTGCATAAAGTAAAAGACATAAGGTAAAAGATAGGCCCTTCGTAGAGGGAAGCAGAGGTTGTCATGCGCTTTTAGGGTTGAATACACAAAATCTTAATGCGAAAGAACGCCACTTTATATTGCCCCTTGTATATGGACCTTTATTATGCAGTCCGTCGCTTTTATTGCTTCCATAACAAGATCGTACAAAGCTTATTTTCTCTGCACTAATAAGTCATGCATATTTAGAGAGCAATTTTTATTGCTTGCACCAACGAAAACTTACTTGAAGGATCTTACTCAATCCATAGGTAGGTATGGTGGACTCTCATGGCAAAAAAACTGGGTTTAAGGATATTTGGAAGCACAAGTAGTATCTCTACTTGGTGCAAGGAATTTTGGCTAGCATGAGTGGGAAAGGCAAGCTCAACATGTATGAATGATCCATGACAATATACTTTAACTGAGATGTGAGAAAACATAACCCATTACGTTGTCTTCCTTGTCCAACATCAAATCTTTAACATGTCATACTTAATGAGTGCTCACAATTATAAAAGATGTCTATGATAATAAATTTATATGTGAAATCTCTCTTCCTTCAATATTCTTTCATGAATTGTTGACTAATACAATGCTTGCTAACCGTCAATAAATTTACAACCTCTACTTATTAGATGTGAAGTCATTACTCCCATGGGATAAGCAAATAAAACATATATAATTTCAGATTTATGACATTCAACTCATTAAACCATTTACTCATAGGATATAAGTGAAGCACACGAGTAAATGAACAACCACTCCAAAAAGATATAAGTGAAGATCAATGAGTAGCTAAATAATTATGTAACTATGTGAAGACTCTCTCTCATTTAAGTATTTCAAATCTAATGTATTTTACTAAAGCAAGCAAGCAAAACAAAACAAAATGACATTGCAAGGATAGCACAACTCATGTGAAGAAGCAAAAACTTAGGTTCAACCGATACTAACCGATAATTATTGAAGGAGAAAGGTGGGATGCCTACCGGGGCATCCCCAAGCTTAGATGCTTGAGACTTCTTGAAATATTATCTTGGGGTTCCTTGGGCATCCCCAAGCTTGAGCTTTTGTGTCTCCTTAATTCCTTTCATGTCACGGTTTCCTAAATCTCGAAAGCCTCATCCACACCAAACTCAACAAGAACTCGTGAGATAAGTTAGTATAAAACAATGCAAAAACCTCATCATCTTCTACTGTAACAAATTACTAACATTATTATTCAACATTGCATACCAAATGTCTCTGCATATTTAACACTCCTATCCTTAAATAGAATCATTAAACAAGTAAGCATATGCAAACAATGCAAACATAACAGAAATCTACCAAAACAGTATAGTCTGTAAAGAATGCAAGATTCATCATACTTACCTAACTCCAAAAATTATAAGAAAAATACTATGATGTTTAAGATTTATCAGATATCATTATGAAAAAAGATTCAACATTATATCACGCTCTGATTTTTCTAGGGAATTTTTGCAACAGCGGTAAACTTTCTGTTTTCAAGCAGCAACATGTATACTTGCAAAATAAGCATGGTAAAGGCTATCCTTGACATTTTTATTGAAACTAAAGATGAAAAACATTATTATAAATAACATCAAGCAAATACTAGTAAAATAAATTGACGCTCCAAGAAAAACACATATCATGTGGCGAATAAAAATATAGCTCCAAGTAAAGTTACCGATGAACGAAGACGAGCTTAGGCTCTTGGTTGTCCTTGGATATTACCTTGGGGTGCCTTGGGCATCCCCAAGATTAGGCTCTTTCCACTCCTTATTCCATAGTCCATCGAATCTCTACCGAAAACTTGAAAACTTCAACCACACAAAACTCAAAACAAAACTCGTAAGCTCCTTTAGTATAAGAAAATAAATCACCACTTAGGTACTGTAATGAACTCATTCTAAATTAATATTGGTGTTAAACCTACTGTATTCCAACTTCTATATGGTTCATACCCTTACATACTAGCCATAGATTCATTAAAATAAGCAAGCAACACATAGAAAACAGAATCTGTCAAAAACAGAACAGTCTGTAGTAATCTGTATCAAACGTATACTTCTGGAACCCCAAAAATTATGAAATAAATTGGTGGACCTGAGGAATTTGTCTATTAATCATCTTAAAAAATAATCAACCTAAAATCACTCTCCTGTAAAAAAATGGCAGCTAATCTCGTGAGCGCTAAAGTTTCTGTTTTTTACAGCAAGATCACATTGACTTCACCCAAGTCTTCCCAAAGGCTCTACTTGGGACTTTATTGAAACAAAAGCTATTAAACATGATTACTACAGTAGAATAATCGTGTGGACACACAAAAACAGCAAGTATAAATATTGGGTTGTCTCGCAACGAGCGCTTTTCTTAAATGCCTTTCTAGCTAGGCATGATGATGACAATGATGCTCACATGAAAGATAAGAATTGAAACATAAAGGGAGCATCATGAAGAATATGACTAGCACACTTAAGTCTAACCCACTTCATATGCATAGGTATTTTGTGAGCAAACAACTTATGGTAATAATAATCAACTAGCATAGGAAGGTAAAACAAGCATAGCTTCAAAATTTTCAACACATAGAGAGGAAACTTGATATTATTGCAATTCCTACAAGCATATGTTCCTCCCTCATAATAATTTTCAGTAGCATCATGAATGAATTCAACAATATAACCAGCACCTAAATCATTCTTTTCATGATCTACAAGCATAGAAAATTTATTGCTCTCCACACAAGCAAAATTCTTCCTATTCGGAATGGTAGGAGTGTCATAAAAGACTTGAACACTATAAATTGTTTCCACATTAAAAGAGCAATGTTCAGAAAAAGGGTAATCGTAATCATGAGAAGTTTTATAAATATAAACATCACTAATTTTTATAGCATAAGTTTCATCACAATAATCATCATAAGTAGCAACTTTGTTCTCATCATAATCGATTGAAACCTCTCCCAAGATAGTGGAATCACTAAATAAAGTTGACACTCTTCCAAATACACTTTCATATTCATCACAATAAGATTCAACATCCTCCAAAGTAGTGGGATCACTACTTCCTAAAGTTGACACTCTTCCAAACCCACTTTCATCAATATAATTATCATAATTAGGAGGCATGCTATCATCATAACAAATTTGCATATCAAAACTTGGGAGGCTATAAATATCATCTTCATCAAACATAGCATCCCCAAGCTTGGGACAAACATTAATTTCAGCAAATATATTCTCAAATATTTCATACTCATCAAACATAGCTTCCCCAAGCTTGGGCCTTTTCATATCATAAGCATAATCATTCTCATCATTAATAGTATGGATAGCACCAATAGTATAGCAAATATCATCATCATAATGAGTAGTAGGAGCGACATCATTTGGGAGGGATACGTTTTTTCCTTTGCTTCCCCTTCTCTTCCTTTTATTCTTCACATTATGTGTGGGTTCAACCTTCTTTATTGATGGGATTGGTTGAATAGAAAGCTCCTCCTCGTTACCTGATTCATCATAAGAAATAATAGGAGGAGATTGGGAAGTCTCTTCCCTTTCATTAGTATTCTCATCATCTTATATTTGCTTTCTTTTCTTTAGGTAATTGGCAATATAAGGATTTTCAATGCAATTCACCGTACAATACATATAAATCTTCTCTAGATCAATATCAAGGAAATGCTCAAGATTAAATTTTGGAATAAGCTTAGTTGCACGTTTCAATTCTTCATAACCCAAAATCAAACTAAGTTCATTGTAATGAGCAAGGGAGATCAAATCATCACAATTTTTGGACACGATTCGATCATGAAACAATTTGCATAAAATATTTAAATGACCATGTTCATTGCAAAGTTCACAAGTACGGTAAAGATATCTTAAATTTTTAGCACTTACATTTAGCCTTTTTTGCAACCATTTAGTTTCTAAATGCTTATGCCTCTTGCAATATATATCTTATCTATTCGGTGTGTTCATGCAAACATGCACTCCACAAAAGTTGACATGCTTATAAGAGATATTTTCATCATGACTAGTGCAATCATCATTAGTACTATGGATATTCAAAGAGTTCATACTAACAACATTGCAATCATTCTCATCATTCAAAGATTTAGTGACAAACGTTTTATAGATTTCTTCTTGTAGCACTTGAGCACAATTTTCCTTACCATCATTTTCACGAAAGATATTAAAAAGATGAAGCGTATGAGACAAACTCAATTCCATTTTTGTAGTTTTCTTTTATAGACTAAACTAGTGATAAAACAAGAAACAAAAAGATTTGATTGCAAGATCTAAAGATATACCTTCAATCACTCACCTCCCCGACAACGGCGCCAGAAAAGAGCTTGATGTCTACTACACAACCTTCTTCTTGTAGACGTTGTTGGGCCTGCAAGTGCAAAGGTTTGGAGGACAGTAGCAAATTTCCCTCAAGTGGATGACCTAAGGTTTATCAATCCGTGGGAGGCGTAGGATAAAGATGGTATCTCTCAAACAACCCTGCAACCAAATAACAAAGAGTCTCTTGTGTCCCCAACACACCCAATACAATGGTAAATTGTATAGGTGCACTAGTTCGGCAAAGAGATGGTGATACAAGTGCAATATGGATAGTAGATAAAAACAGCAAGGTTGCAAGTAACAAAAGTGAGCGTAAACGGTATTGCAATGGTAGGAAACAAGGCCTAAGGTTCATACTTTCACTAGTGCAAGTTCTCTCAACAATAGTAACATGGATAGATCATATAACAATTCCTCAACATGCAACAAAGAGTCACTCCAAAGCCACTAATAGCGGAGAACAAACGAAGAGATTATGGTAGGGTACGAAACCACCTCAAAGTTATTCTTTAGGATCAATCTATTAAGAGTCCGTACTAGAATAACACCTTAAGACACAAATCAACCAAAACCCTAATGTCACCTAGATACTCCATTGTCACCTCAAGTATCTGTGGGCATGATTATACGATATGCATCACACAATCTCAGATTCATCTATTCAACCAACACAAAGTACTTCAAAGAGTGCCCCAAAGCTTCTACCGGAGAGTCAAGACGAAAACGTGTGCCAACCCCTATGCATAGGTTCATGGGCGGAACCCGCAAGTTGATCACCAAAACATACATCAAGTGCATCTATAGAATACCCCATTGTCACCACGGGTATCCCACGCAAGACATACATCAAGTGTTCTTAAATCATTAAAGACTCAATCCGATAAGATAACTTCAAAGGGAAAAATCAATCCATTATAAGAGAGTAGATGGGGGACAAACATCATAAGATCTAACTATAATAGCAAAGCTCGCGATACATCAAGATCGTGCCATAGAGGGAACATGAGAGATAACATGAGAAAGAGAGATCAAACACATAGCTATGGGTACATACCCTCAGCCCTGAGGGTGAACTACTCCCTCCTCGTCATGGAGAGCGTCGGGATGATGAAGATGGCCACCGGTGAGGGATCCCCCCCTCCGGCAGGGTGCCGGAACAGGGTCCCGATTGACTTTTGGTGGCTACAGAGGCTTGCGGCGGCGGAACTCCCGATCTATCTTCTCCGTTGATGTTTTTAGGGTACATGGGCTTATATAGGCGAAAGAAGTCGGTCGGAGGGGGGGTGCTCGAGGGGCCCAGGAGACAGGGGCGCGCCCTCCTATCTCCTGGCCTCCTCGAGGCTCTTCTGACGTGAATGCCAAGTCTCCCAGGTGATATTCTTCCAAAAAATCACGCTGCCGAAGGTTTCATTCCATTTGGACTCCGTTTGATATTCCTTTTCTTCGAAATACTGAAGCAGGCAATAAAACAGCAATATGGGCTGGGCCTCCGGTTGATAGGTTAGTCCCAAAAGTAATATAAAAGTGTATAATAAAGCCCATAATCATTCAAAACAGATAATAAAATAGCATGAATGCTTCATAAATTATAGATACGTTGGAGACGTATCAGTGGACGTATGCATCTCTCTGCAAGCAAACGTATCACTTCAAATCAAGTCTAACAAGGTACAATCAGCATGTTTCAAGGATTGAAGTATTATGTTTTTGCCGAGTTGAACGGGAGAGAAGAGGAGAGAGAATGGAACCGGGCTGTAAATTAACAGCCACTAGTAGGACGTGCTCCAAGAATCATTGTGAGAGTGTAAGATGAGCCAGTATGTCTTAGTAGCTACCTATTACACATGTTGGGTATTGGAGCAAGTCTAATAAGGTACAGTCAGCAGGCAGTAAGAATTGAAGTATTATATTTTTGCCGAGTTGGATGTGAGAGAAGAGGAGATAGAAGAGAAGCAGATTGAAGATTAACATTCAGATGTAGCATGGGCTTCAATAAACATTATAAGAATGTAATGTGGCCAATTATTAACCAAGTAGTATTTATTATCAAGTAGCTATTATACATGTTGGCTATTAGGTTGGCTATAGATAAAGTGGTAAGTTCATATAATTAGTTGTTAGCTATACTATTAAGCATGCTTTTAGATTGGTTGTAGGTGACATGGAAACTCCCATATAGCAACCATGCTCTTAGTCGGTGCCGCCTCGCACGACTGCATGCAACATCTAGTAGGCACGTTTTCCCACATGTGCAAGGGAAACATTTTGCACCGACCGACCGGCCCAAGCTTCGGTCAGTCGTGTCCACATGTGCACGCTCCTAGCGATTCAATAGGTGACACCTAAGGGCGGGTGGGCTACTCATGGGAAGATGTGGAGACCACCTTATCTTATATCCTCTCTCTCAGCCGCTCACCTCTCTTTCTCTATACTTGCTCTCTTGCATAGAGCACATGGTCGATGAGGCATTGTCCCCGCCAATGATCTCTTGCCGGAGCATTACAACTGTGCGCCTCCATCAGCCACCCTCCTACGATCAACCATGCCGGAGCGTGGTGGAGTAACAAATGACACAGACGAGCCTTGCCGGGAAAAGCTGCAACCTTGTTGTGAGATGCTGGAACTGGTGCATTGAAAGCTGCAACCTACATGTAACACTAGTAGAAAACAGGGCACTTGTCTTGGTTCGTAAGGGCCTTTTGTCCCAGTTTAAGAACCGGGACTAAAAGGTCGTTACTAATGCCCTTGGCCTTTAGTCCCGGTTCTTACACGAACCGGGACAGATGAGCCTCCACGTGGCCGCTGCGGCCAGCCCAGGAAGGGGGACCTTTGGTCCCAGTTGGTGGCACCAACAGGGACCAATAGGCATCCACGCGTCAGCATTTCAGGGGCTGGGGTTTTTGTTTTTTTTCTTGAAAG
>NC_041393.1:127850556-127859139 GCF_002162155.2 Triticum dicoccoides
GGGGGGGTTTAGGGGGTTTTGGGTGGTTAATTTAGGTGTTTCATATATTGTTTTAGCTAGATAATTAATAGCTAGATAATTTTGGTCGATGCTACGGACTAGACACGCTAGCTAGTAAGAAAATGAAGGAAACAGAAGATCATCATGAACATATATATGCATGCAGAGAGAAGTGATATCGACCACCTCTCCTTCTCCGAGAGATTGGTCGAACAACAAGTTTCTACATATATACAATATAATTATCTCTTACAATATAATTAATCTCTCCTAATTCCATATGAACTCAGGGTGCACATGGTATTCTCCGTCTTTATCAATCACGTGTTCAAGAAAGAATGCCGCCAATTCCTCTTGAATTGCTCGCATACGATCTGGTGCTAGAAGTTCATCCCGCATCCGAAATATCTAATTTGAAGAAGGGGGTCAATACATATATATGAATAAATGAAACTCAACACAAATTATGGTAATAAAATAAAATTGTGAATATTATTATGTATGCACTTCATATTGTTTGTCAGAGTAGCCCCGCTCACAAGTCATGTGGCGGATGGACTCGCGAATGTAGTATCCACAGTAATTAGTCCCGGATTCCTGCCACAACCACTTTACAACAAATAGAGGTCAATCAAACTGATAAGTAATCATGTTGTGACGCCCGGATAATTAAACTACAGTGATCCTCTGTTAATGATGCCTTGTCACCACTGTTATTCTTTCTAAGCCTCACTTGTTTCAAACTCAGGTCAAATTCAAATTCCGAAAACAAGTGAAATTCTTATTTCTTCAAACTGTCAAGTAAAAATGTTCGATGGTTTGAATATTCGCTAATTAATTATCATGAATGATTCAACATCATTTGAGATATTTAATTTCCCTTGGGGATTAAAAACAGTTCCAAATCAGCTTTTTCTTATACTTTCCATTTGTGAAAAATCCAAATCAATTTAAACTCCTCCCAAACTTGTTGTAGTAGTGCAAAATATTGTAATGTATTTATGTGGCCAAGTTCCACATTTTTACAAAGACCAATTGGCAGCTCAAAATATTGCAAACTGATTCTGTAACAGAGTAAAAATAAATAAAAATAAAAGGCCTAACTACTATGGGTTAATGGGCTCTAGTGCCCTTATGCAGTTTGGCCCGTCTAACAACATTGGCCCAGCCCACCTCCACCTCATCCCCAACCTCGCTACAGGAGGCGGGGGGATCGTGGCGGCCATCCCATGGTGCCCCTGGTCCCGTGGCAGCCATCCCTGCTCCCTCCCTGTGGTTAAGAGGACGCCCTCGCCCTCTTCCCTCCCTTGCCGAACCCTAGCCGCCTCTCCTTCCTCTCTCCCGTGCTGCGACCTCCTCTGCTCGCCCCGCCCGAGCGACACCGTCGCCATGCCGCCTCCACAGACGCGGCCACAGCCTCCCCAAGCCCTGGGACCGCGACCAGGAGGACAACCACCATAACCTTCGTCCAACCCGAGCATCAAATCGAGCGGAGCCGCACCGAATTATCGCCATCGAGCTCGTCCTTGAACTTCTGCACCGATGGCCATCGCTGTTGATTCGCCTCCGCCCCGGATCGTCTTCTTCCTCGGCTCGCCATCGTCTTCTTCAACGCCGGCACCCACTGCGGCTACTAAGCTCGCCACCGGGCCATCGTGCGCCTCACTGGTGAGCACCGCACGTCCTCCCCCTCTCACTACTCCCTTCGTCCCCGTAGCCCCGCTAGCCGCCATGGCCGTAGGTCGTCTTTGCCGCTCCGATTCATCGCCTCCAAGCCGTCCCCGGCCCCCTCGACCTCACCATCGAGCTCGTGGGGAACCTTTCGTCCGATTCCTGCTTTTCCCGGTCTCGATCCGTGCACATCTGCACCGTTGCTCGCCGTAGCCGTGCCTGGTTCCCGCCGTCGTTGCGCCCAGGCCACACCCCGCTTCAGCCCGGTGCCGGAGCCCTCCAGCCCCGTTGCACCCCGCGTGGCCTCTGCCACGCCGCGCCCTGCCGGCCCCCTTGCCGCTCCGGCCAGCGCCCTATAGCCATGGCTACCCTGCCGGCGCCCCGCGGCCCGGCGCTCTCGCCTGGGCGCGTGCCCAATCGGGCTGGCGCCCCAGCGCACGCGCATGCTCCGTTAATCGCCCGCTCCAGTGGCTAGATGGGCCACTGCCAGCAGGGCCCCACCGGCCCCCTTTTTCAAAAAATAATAATTAATTAGTTAAGTAATTAATTAAAAAGCTAACTTAATTAACTAGGGATTAATTAGCCTAATCACTGGATTAGTTAAAACTGAGAGTTAATTAATTAGACCTAGCCTATGATAGGGGGCCCCATCCCCTGTTGACCAGTCAAACGTTGACTGGTCAACTGGGACTCCTTGGCCCACCCGTCAGCCACTGGGTACACTTTTGTGTACACTGTGCTGGGTGCGCCTATCATTTTGGCATTTATTTTCGAATTAATAAATAATTTCAGGAAACGATTAAAACTTTAGAAAATTAATAAAATAAACCGTAACTCGGATGAAAAACTTTTCTACATGAAAGTTGCTCAGAACGACGAGACGAATCCGAATACGCGGTCCGTTTGTCTGCCACACGTCTCTAGCATAGCGAACTTGCAAACTTTCTCCTTCGGTTCATCTGTCTCACAGACGTCCGGGACCGGAAAAACATTCCCAGATATTTTCCCTCCTCGTATGTATCACCTAGCACTGCGTTAATTCACCCCTAACACCGTGTATTTCGATGTTATGCTTTATGATGCTTTGTTTGCTTTATATTTATTGTTTCTTCCCCCTCTTCTCTCCGGTAGACCCTGAGACTGATGTTGCCCCTGTGATCGACTACGTCGACGACGACCCTTCTCTTTCAACGGAGCTACCAGACAAGCCCCCCTTTGATCATCCCGATATCGCCCATTCTATACTCTCATGCTTGCATTAGATTTTGCTATTGTTATTGATTGCTCCTATTCTCACGCATAGCCTGCTTTTGTAACCTGCTATTGTTACCTACCTGCTTATCCTAAACTGCTTAGTATAGGTTGGTTAGTGATCCATCAGTGACCCCCACTTGTCCTTGTTGTCCCTGATTCATCATCGACGCCTCGATCGACATGATCGACGACCAGAGCCCGACACCTCACATCACATCACGCCCCTTTTGTTGCTCGACTCTGCAGAGCTACTATCGAGTGCCGAGGGTGATCCCTCATAACGCACTCCTGGTAATAATTCTATAGTGTAGCTATTCGGTCGTGGTCATCAAGGGTGATTTCCTCTTTCACCATTCCCGATACGGCTCTGTCGTTCAACACCTCAAGTGTGAACCTCGAGGGTGGTCCCTCTTACGTTCACCTTGATGATTACATTGAGTGGAATCCTCCGTGGGTGATTCCTCGGGTTTTTCCCCTTGATGTCTGGACACACGGTTACAATGACTTTACTTGAGACCTTGGTGGAAGTCGGGCGGGCCCGGAGAGCACCCGCAAGATGGTTACATGGCACGGTCGGGCATTCTGAGCCCTTGTCGTAAGTCCACGAGACGGGGCAACGGGGTCACTTTCGATCGTGAGTCTCTGCTCGTCTCCGCAAGCTAATAATACACTATGGTTTGGGTATTTGTTCTGAGTTGGCCTCTGGCCTTTACCACTAGCCACCACGCGAGAAGAGATATGGGCCTCGACATTGCCGTATCAGCCGAAGCTTTGTCAGACGTCCAGTTCAGCAGTGCGGCATGGTCGGATCGTGCTGGCCATCCGAGGCGGTGCTGGTATTCACCCTGCGCGCAACGGCCTGGAGTGCTGCGGACGATGGGCCCAAGTCCCCGGAGCACTTAGGATGTAGACCGGCGGGGACCTCTCTGCTGAGCCTAGGTCGGGCTGCGACGTGTTGATCTTCTGAGGGCGGGCATTGACCCCAGAAAGGTGTGTCCGGCCAGAGTGATCGAGTGTGTTGGGTAACATGGTGCACCCCTGCAGGGAAGTTATATATTCGAATACCGTGTCCACGGTAATGGACGTTCAGACTTATATCCTGATCTTATACAACTACAAATGGATACTTGAGATATGTGGCTCCGGGATTGCTTTCTCGCAGGGAGTCGAGGAAGGATCTCTGGGCATTATTGTTACAACATGCTTGTTAAATATAAACTGCTATTCTTTACTCTTCTACATGCTGCAAGATGCTCGAAGCTGCGTGAAGATTCTAGTCTTTGATAGGCTAGGCTTTCCCCCTCCATTCTGGCATTCTGCATTTCAGTCCACAGATACAACCCTTCCATTTGATACAAATGCATAATTAGTATAGATCTGATACTTGCGAGTACTTTGGATGAGTACTCACAGTTGCTTTGCTACCCCTTTTCCCCCTGCTTTCTTCTTTCCGGTTGACGCAACCAGATGGTGGATCCTTGGAGCTAGATGCCACCGCCGACGGATACTACTACATGGAGGCCATCGAAGACCAGGAGTAGTTAGGAGGTCCCAGGCAGGAGGCCTTGCCTCTTCGATCGTGTTTCTTTTGTGCTAGCCTTCTTAAGGCAGTCTTGTCTAACTTATGTCTGTACTTAGATATTGTTGCTTCTGCTGACCCTGTTGTGTATCGAGCTATGTATTCGAGCCCTCGAGGCCCCCTGGCTTGTAATATAAAGCTTGCATTACTTTATTTGTGTCTAGAGTTGTGTTGTGATATCTTCCCGTGAGTCCCTGATCTTGATCGTACACATTTGCGTGTATGATTAGTGTACGATTGAATCGAGGGCGTCACAAGTTGGTATCAGAGCCGACTGCCTGTAGGATCCCCCTTTCCAACTCCTTGGCCGAAGTTGAGTCTAGTTTTGAAAAAAACAGTTTTACTAACATGGCTGTGTGGCTTACGGGCCCACGTCATCAATTGGGTGGTATTAGGATCTTTTATTCCTCGCCTATACTCTGGGACTCTGATCTCTCTTCTATTCGGGTTAAATGATTTTGTTAACTCTAACTCTAGGATCTCGTAAATACTTCCTCCCGGAGAGCCCTTCACTCCAGATGATGGCTTGGTGCACCAGATTCTGAAGATACTCTCCGATACTTTTCTGAGACCCTTGTACCCTTCGTTGTTGCAATCCCTACCACCAATAAATCGTTATGCGTAACTACCTATGTTGTTGTTCATACCTTCGTCCCCAGTTGCTCTTGTTATTACAAGATATCCTGAAATATTCTTCGATGTTCCGAGAATTCTTTATGCTTACTGCCCTGCAGTTCCTTGCCGCATGAATATCCCCTAGGGATAATTACTCGTGCTTGCCAAGTATTCGTTCATTCAAAATTGTTCATGCGATTCACAAGATACTTTGGAATACCATCCGATCTTCCGATAGTCCTCTCCAACTATTGCTCTGCTAATATTTATCTGCTTGCAGTATGGTTACTTCCATATGTCTGGCAATACTCATTAGCATCCTTTGTCGTCATAATTTCAAGCATTTGATTCGATTCAGTTGTGAATGCTCGTGATCACCAGTCCTATTTAAAATTCTCCCCTTGGTTCAGATGTCACTCCGGACATGAGCTGGTGTTCGACAAATCAAATGTTGATTGATTGTCGATCTATGTCATTTCTACTTACTTGTCTTTGATCAGAGCCTCTTCTTCTGATCCCCCATTTTGGAAATAAAAATTCCCTTTGCATTCGAGCTTTGAATTAGTCAGTTGTTTTTATAATCTGATATCCTTGCATTTTTCTTCTTCTTCTGGTTGAGTACCGATGCTCACATCAGATCCCTTGTGAACCACCAGATCCTTTGTGGGGTTCTATCCGACATCGTCTTTCATCTTCAATCACCTTGTGGGCCTTTCCTCGGATACATAATGCCTTTGGTAAATTGTATCCCTTGCTCTTGTCAAGCATACTCTGCTTTCGGGCTTGAGTTATTTACTCGTGAAGTTTGTGGTATATGTTCCTAATATGTCCCTATGGGTTGAATCTATGTCTTCCCTAAACTTATGTGAACTCGGAAACTTCTACGACTCATATTATACTGGTGTTATGCCAGATAAAATCTTAACGCTACAACTTCTTCGAAGGCGAGAAGTGAATGGAAAGTTGTGCATTAGAGAAGTGGGAGTCGACCTTGAACATTTGTGTTCATGCCCATGGACCCGATGTGCAACTTATCATGGAAGCTTCTTGTTATAATAATAATCCTCTTGTGATAAGTTCGTCTTGTATCTATGCTTGCACCTTCACAACCGTGGTTCCAACCATGATTGTTCTTCTTTGATTTCATTTCTCGGATAAGTGGAAGTACTTGTCTTATGTAGATCATTTCACCCGTCCAACCTCTATTCTGCTATACCCTCGAGTATTACCCTCTGGTATCTCGAGATTATCACGGAACTACAAAACTTCTTATGAGTTCTTCATCAACTATTATTTCTCGTCGATTCAAAATTTCCACGGGTTCTGAGTTGTTAGACACTCGAGAACACCGATAACTGATTCGAGTCTACACTTTCCTTTCCATTGTTTTGTTCAACCTTTATTGTAACCTATCATACTTAAGCAGTGATAATTCCCTGCTTATGTAAACACCTCGGTGTACAAACTCTGTCAGTAAGACCTTGTTACTATTGTTGATGACATTCCAGTAGCCACCGATGGACGAGAACTTTGCCTATTGGTCTGCCTCGTCTTAACGAGCAGGAAAATGGTTCTCTTCATCCCTCGCCTTTGGTACCAACGTTGTTGCCAACATAACTGACATGTTGTCCTCTGACCTGCCTTGCTATCATGACCGTGCAAAATGATTTGCGCCTTCCTTCTTTTAACCCACATGGTGGGCCCATAACCCACAGTTCCACATGATCGAAACCTGACTCTCTTATACAACCTTGACTCCGAAATATTCTTTGCACTTGGCTTTGTATGTAAATCATGAGCCCCCTTCCTAGTGATCTATTATGGTATCAGATGCAATACTTATTCCCATTGCTCTGGACCCCTTTCACCCTTTGTTTCAGGTAACGAACGATTGCCTACCCGGTTGAAGCTTCTTATTACTCCTCCTTATCTTGCTCTTGATGACTTTCTTGAATTTCAACTCGAGAGATATCTCTATGCCATGCTCACTGAGATAGCCCCCAGGTACCTATCTTGTGTTGAGCTTCGTCCTTCCCGAGACTTTCCCCTTACTCCACCCCTTAAATCTCGGGACTAGATTTCTTGTAGTGGAGGAGAATTGTGACGCCCGGATAATTAAACTACAGTGATCCTCTGTTAATGATGCCTTGTCACCACTATTACTCTTGCTAAGCCTCACTTGTTTCAAACTCAGGTCAAATTCAAATTCCAAAAACAAGTGAAATTCTTATTTCTTCAAACTGTCAAGTAAAAATGTTCGATGGTTTGAATATTCGCTAATTAATTATCATGAATGATTCAACATCATTTGAGATATTAAATTTCCCTTGGAGATTAAAACAGTTCCAAATCAGCTTTTTCTTATACTTTCCATTTGTGAAAAATCCAAATCAATTCAAACTCCTCCCAAACTTGTTGTGGTAGTGCCAAATATTGTAATGTATTTATGTGGCCAAGTTCCACTTTTTTACAAAGACCAATTGGCAGCTCAAAATATTGCAAACTGGTTCTGTAACAGAGTAAAAATAAATAAAAAGAAAAGGCCTAACTACTATGGGTTAATGGGCTCTAGTGCCCTTATGCAGTTTGGCCCGTCTAACAACATTGGCCCAGCCCACCCCCACCTCATCCCCAACCTCGCTACAGGAGGCGGGGGGATCGTGGCGGCCATCCCATGGCGCCCCTGGTCCCGTGGTAGCCATCCCTGCTCCCTCCCTGTGGTTAAGAGGACGCCCTCGCCCTCTTCCCTCCCTTGCCGAACGCTAGCCGCCTCTCCTTCCTCTCTCCCGTGCTGCGACCTCCTCCGCTCGCCCCGCCCGAGCGACACCATCGCCATGCGGCCTCCACAGACGCGGCCACCGGCCTCCCCAAGCCCTGAGACCGCGACCAGGAGGACAACCACCATCAACTTCGTCCAACCCGAGCATCAAATCGAGTGGAGCCGCACCGAATTGTCGCCATCGAGCTCGTCCTTGAACTTCTGCACCGATGGCCACCGCTGTCGATTCGCCTCCGCCCCGGATCGTCTTCTTCCTCGGCTCGCCGTCGTCTTCTTCAACGCCGGCACCCACTGCGGCTACTAAGCCCCCCACCGGGCCATCGTGCGCCTCCCCGGTGAGCACCGCACGTCCTCCCCCTCTCCCTATTCCCTTCGTCCCCGTAGCCGCGCTAGCCGCCATGGCCGTAGGTCGTCTTTGCCGCTCCGATTTGTCGCCTCCAAGCCGTCCCCGGCCCCCTCGGCCTCACCATCGAGCTCGTGGGGAACCTCTCGTCTGATTCCTGCTTTTCCCGGTCTCGATCCGTGCACCTCTGCATCGTTGCTCACCGTAGCTGTGCCCGGTTCCCGCCGTCGTTGCGCCCGGGCCACACCCCGCTTCAGCCCAGCGCAGCAGCCCTCCAGCCCCGTTGCGCCCCGCGTGGCCTCCGCCGCGCCGCGCCCTGCCGGCCCCCTCGCCGATCCGGCC
>NC_041393.1:127859659-127866394 GCF_002162155.2 Triticum dicoccoides
CGGCGCCCTGCAGCCACGGCTACCCTGCCGGCGCCCCGCGGCCTGGTGCTCTCCCCTGGGCGCGTGCCCAAGTGGGCTGGCGCCCCAGCGCCCGCGCCCGCTCCGTTAACCGCCCGCTCCAGTGGCCAGATGGGCCACTGCCAGCAGGGCCCCACCGGCTCCCTTTTTCAAAAAACAAATTTTAATTAGTTAAATAATTAATTAAAAAGCTAACTTAATTAACTAGGGATTAATTAGCCTAATCACTGGATTAGTTAAAACTGAGACTTAATTAACTAGACCTAGCCTATGACAGGGGCCCATCCCCTGTTGACCAGTCAAACATTGACTGGTCAACTGGGACCCCCTGGCCCACCCGTCAGCCACTGGGTACACTTTTGTGTACATTGCGCTGAGTGCGCCTAGCATTTTAGCATTTATTTTCGAATTAATAAATAATTTCAGGAAATGATTAAAACTTTAGAAAATTAATAAAATAAACCATAACTCGGATGAAATACTTTTCTACATGAAAGTTGCTCAGAACAACGAGACGAATCCGAATACGCGTTCTGTTCGTCTCCCACACGTCTCTAGCATAGCAAACTTGCAAACTTTCTCCTCCGGTTCATCTGTCTCACACACGTCCGGGACCGGGAAAACATTCCCAGATATTTTCCCTCTTCATCTGTATCACCTAGCACTGCGTTAGTTCACCCCTAACACCGTGTATTTCCATGTTATGCTTTATGATGCTTTGTTTGCTTTATATTTATTGTTTATTCCCCCTCTTCTCTCCGGTAGACCCCGAGACCGATGTTGCCTTTGTGATCGACTACGTCGACGACGACCCTTCTTGTCTTTCAACGGAGCTACCAGGCAAGCCCCCCTTTGATCATCCCGATATCGCCCATTCTATACTCTCATGCTTGAATTAGATTTTGCTATTGTTATTGATTGCTCCTATACTCATGCATAGCCTGCTTGTGTAACCTGCTATTGTTACCTACCTGCTTATCCTAAACTGCTTAGTATAGGTTGGTAGTGATCCATCAGTGACCCCCACTTGTCCTTGTTGCCCCTGCTTCATCATCGACGCCTCGATCGACATGATCGACGACTAGAGCCCGACACCTCACATCACATCATGCCCCTTTTGTTGCTCGACTCTGCAGAGCTACTATCGAGTGCCGAGGGTGATCCCTCATAACGCACTCCTGGTAATAATTCTGTAGTGTAGCTATTCGGTCGTGGTCATCGAGGGTGATTTCCTCTTTCACCATTCCCGATACGGCTCTGTCGTTCAACACCTCAAGTGTGAACCTCAAGGGTGGTCCCTCTTACGTTCACCTTGATGATTACATTGAGTGGAATCCTTCGTGCGTGATTCCTTGGGTTTTCCCCTTGATGTCTGGACACACGGTTACAATGACTTTACTTGAGACCTTGGTGGAAGTCGGGCGGGCCCGGAGAGCACCCACAAGATGGTTATGTGGCACGGCCGGGCATTCTGAGCCCTTCTCGTAAGTCCACGAGACGGGGCGACGGGGTCACTTTCGATCGTGTGTCTCTGCTCGTCTCCGCAAGCTAATAATACACTATGGTTTGGATATTTGTTCTGAGTTGGCCTATGGGCTTTACGCACTAACCACCACACGAGAATAGATATGGGCCTCGACGTCGTCGTATCAGCCGAAGCTTTGTTAGACGTCCAGTTCAGCAGTGTGGCACGGTCGGATCGTGCTGACCATCCAAGGTGGTGCTGGTATTCACCCTGCGCACAACGACCCGGAGTGCTGCGGGCGATGGGCCCAAGACCCCGGAGCGCTTAGGATGTAGACTGGCGGGGACCTCTCCGTTGAGCCTTGGTCGGCCTGCGACGTGCTGATCTTCCTAGGGCGGGCATTGACCCCAGAAAGGTGTGTCCGGCCAGGTGTGTCCGGCAAGAAACTACAAAGGCTTACGGCAAAAACTGGATGCACTTCATGTACAAAACAGACAATCTCTTTCGAAGTATCAGGGTTTCATAAGGAAACTCGTCTGTTACAAAGGGATTTCATTTTTTTGAACTTATTTGAACTCCATAGTTTTTCTGTGTTCAAAATGCACCATTCAAAGCCACATCATCAATTTACAACCCTTTCCGACTTCATTTGTTATTTTCATGCATTTACTGATTATTTTGAGCTATAAGACCATGAAATTGAAAAGCATTTGAAATGAACTCTGAAAATGTTCCAAGTTGGAAAGGTATCATCATTTCACCCAAATAGCATGTGCAAGAAAGTACAGAGGCTTACGACAAAAACTGGATGCACTTCGTGTACAAAAAAGACAATCTCCTTCGAAGTATGAGGGTTTCATACGGAAACTCGTTTGTGACAAAGGATTTCATTTTCTAAAGTTATTTGAACTCCATAGTTTTTCTGTGTTCAAAATGCACCATTCAAAGCCACATCATCAATTCACAACCCTTTCCGACTTCATTTGTTATTTTTCATGCATTTACTTATTATTTTGAGCTATAAGACCATGAAATTGAAAATCATTTGAAATGAACTCTGAAAAGGTTCCAAGTTGGCATGGTATCATCATTTCAACCACATAGCATGTGCAAGAAAGTACAGAGGCTTACGGCAAAAACTGGATGCACTTCGTGTACAAAATAGACAATCTCCTCCGAGGTATCAGGGTTTCATACGGAAACTCGTCTGTTACAAAGGGATTTCATTTTTTTGAACTTATATGAACTTCATAATTTTTTTGTGTTCAAAATGCACCATTCAAAGCCACATCATCAATTTACAACCCTTTCCAACTTCATTTGTTATTTTTCATGCATTTACTGATTATTTTGAGCTATAAGACCATGAAATTGAAAATCATTTGAAATGAACTCTGAAAAGGTTCCAAGTTCGCATGGTATCATCATTTCATCCACATAGGATGTGCAAGAAAGTACAGAGGCTTACGGCAAAAACTGGATGCACTTCGTGTACAAAACAGATAATATCCTTTAAAGTATCAGGGTTTCATACGGAAACTCGTCTGTTTCAAAGAGATTTCATTTTTTTGAACTTATTTGAACTCCATAGTTTTTCTCTTTTCAAAATGCAACATTGAAATCCACATCATCAATTTACAACCCTTTCCGACATCATTTGTTATTTTTCATGCATTTACTGATTATTTTGAGCTATAAGACCATGAAATTGAAAAGCATTTGAAATGAACTCTGAAAATGTTCCAAGTTGGCATGGTATCATCATTTCACCCACATAGCATGTGCAAGAAAGTACAAAGGCTTACGGCAAAAACTGGATGCACTTCGTGTACAAAATAGACAATCTCCTTCGAAGTATCAGGGTTTCATACGAAAAATCGTCTGTTACCAAGGGATTTTATTTTTTTGAACTTATTTGAACTCCATAGTTTTTCTATGTTCAAAATGCACCATTCAAATCCACATCATCAATTTATAACCCTTTTCGACTTCATTTGTTATTTTTCATGCATTTACTGATTATTTTGAGCTATAAGACCATGAAATTGAAAAGCATTTGAAATGAAGTCTGAAAAGGTTCCAAGTTGGCATGGTATCATCATTTCACCCACATAGCATATGCAAGAAAGTACAAAGGCTTACGGATAAAACTGGATGCACTTCGTGTACAAAACAGTCAATCTCCTTCGAAGTATGAGGGTCTCATACGGAAACTCGTCTGTTACAAAGGGATTTCATTTTTTTGAACTTATTTGAACTCCATAGTTTTTCTGTGTTCAAAATTGCACCATTCAAAGCCACATCATCAATTTACAACCCTTTCCGACTTCATTTGTTATTTTTCACACATTTACTGATTATTTTGAGCTATAAGACCATGAAATTCAAAAGCATCTGAAATGAACTCTGAAAATGTTCCATGTTGGCATGGCATCATCATTTCACCCACATAGCTTGTGCAAGAAAGTACAGAGGCTTACGGCAAAAACTGGATGCACTTCGTGTACAAAACAGATAATATCCTTTGAAGTATCAGGGTTTCATACGGAAACTCGTCTGTTTCAAAGAGATTTCATTTTTTTGAACTTATTTGAACTCCATAGTTTTTCTGTGTTCAAAATGCAACATTGAAATCCACATCATCAATTTACAACCCTTTCCGACATCATTTGTTATTTTTCATGCATTTACTGATTATTTTGAGCTATAAGACCATGAAATTGAAAAGCATTTGAAATGAACTCTGAAAATGTTCCAAGTTGGCATGGTATCATCATTTCACCCACATAGCATGTGCAAGAAAGTACAAAGGCTTACGGCAAAAACTGGATGCACTTCGTGTACAAAATAGACAATCTCCTTCGAAGTATCAGGGTTTCATACGAAAACTCGTCTGTTACCAAGGGATTTCATTTTTTTGAACTTATTTGAACTCCATAGTTTTTCTATGTTCAGAATGCACCATTCAAATCCACATCATTAATTTATAACCCTTTTCGACTTCATTTGTTATTTTTCATGCATTTACTGATTATTTTGAGCTATAAGACCATGAAATTGAAAAGCATTTGAAATGAAGTCTGAAAAGGTTCCAAGTTGGCATGGTATCATCATTTCACCCACACAACATATGCAAGAAAGTACAAAGGCTTACGGCAAAAACTGGATGCACTGTACAAAACAGTCAATCTCCTTCGAAGTATGACGGTCTCATACGGAAACTCGTCTGTTACAAAGGGATTTCATTTTTTTGAACTTATTTGAACTCCATAGTTTTTCTGTGTTCAAAATTGCACCATTCAAAGCCACATCATCAATTTACAACCCTTTCCGACTTCATTTGTTATTTTTCACACATTTACTGATTATTTTGAGCTATAAGACCATGAAATTCAAAAGCATCTGAAATGAACTCTGAAAATGTTCCAAGTTGGCATGGCATCATCATTTCACCCACATAGCATGTGCAAGAAAGTACATAGGCTTACGACAAAAACTGGATGCACTTCGTGTACAAAACAGACAATCTCCTTCGAAGTATTCTGAATTTATTTGAACTCCATAGTTTTTCTGTGTTCAAAATGCACCATTGAAAGCCACATCATCAATTTACAACCCTTTCTGACTTCATTTGTTATTTTTTATGCATTTACTGATTATTTTGAGCTATAAGACCATGAAATTGAAAAGCATTTGAAATGAACTCTGATAATGTTCCAAGTTGGCATGGTATCATCATTTCACCCACATAGCATGTGCCAGAAAGTACAGAGGCTTACGACAAAAACTGGATGCACTTCGTGTACAAAACAGACAATCTCCTTCGAAGTATGAGGGTTTCATACGGAAACTCGTCTGTGACAAAGGATTTCATTTTCTGAAGTTATTTGAACTCCATAGTTTTTCTGTGTTCAAAATGCACCATTCAAAGCCACATCATCAATTCACAACCCTTTCCGACTTCATTTGTTATTTTTCATGCATTTACTGATTATTTTGAGTTATAAGACCATGAAATTGAAAATCATTTGAAATGAACTCTGAAAAGGTTCCAAGTTGGCATGGTATCATCATTTCACCCACATAGCATGTCCAAGAAAGTACAGAGGCTTACGGCAAAAACTGGATGCACTTCGTGTACAAAATAGACAATCTCCTCCGAGGTATCAGGGTTTCATACGGAAACTCGTCTGTTACAAAGGGATTCCATTTTTTTGAACTTATATGAACTTCATAATTTTTTTGTGTTCAAAATGCACCATTCAAAGCCACATCATCAATTTACAACCCTTTCCGACTTCATTTGTTATTTTTCATGCATTTACTGATTATTTTGAGCTATAAGACCATGAAATTGAAAATCATTTGAAATGAACTCTGAAAAGGTTCCAAGTTGGCATGGTATCATCATTTCACCCACATAGCATGTGCAAGAAAGTACAAAGGCTTACGGCAAAAACTGGATGGACTTCGTGTACAAAACAGTCATTCTCCTTCAAAGTATGAGGGTTTCATACGGAAACTCATCTGTTACCAAGGGATTTCATTTTTTTGAACTTATTTGAACTCCATAGTTTTTCTATGTTCAAAATGCACCATTCAAAGCCACATCATCAATTTATAACACTTTCCGACTTCATTTGTTATTTTTCATGCATTTACTGATTATTTTCAGCTATAAGACCATGAAATTGAAAAGCATTCGAAATGAAGTCTGAAAAGGTTCCAAGTTGGCATGGTATCATCATTTCACCCACATAGCATATGCAAGAAAGTACAAAGGCTTACGGCAAAAACTGGATGCACTTCGTGTACAAAACAGTCAATCTCCTTCGAAGTATGAGGGTTTCATACGGAAACTCGTCTGTTACAAAGGGATTTCATTTTTTTGAACTTATTTGAACTCCATAGTTTTTCTGTGTTCAAAATTGCACCATTCAAAGCCACATCATCAATTTACAACCCTTTCCGACTTCATTTGTTATTTTTCACACATTTACTGATTATTTTGAGCTATAAGACCATGAAATTCAAAAGCATTTGAAATGAACTCTGAAAATGTTCCAAGTTGGCATGGTATCATCATTTCACCCACATAGCATGTGCAAGAAAGTACATAGGCTTACGACAAAAACTGGATGCACTTCGTGTACAAAACAGACAATCTCCTTCGAAGTATCAGGGTTTCATAAGGAAACTCGTCTGTGACAAAGAGATTTCATTTTCTGAAGTTATTTGAACTCCATAGTTTT
>NC_041393.1:127866592-127886532 GCF_002162155.2 Triticum dicoccoides
AGCTATAAGACCATGAAATTGAAAATCGTTTGAAATGAACTCTGAAAAGGTTTCAAGTTGGCATGGTATCATCATTTCACCCACATAGCATGTGCAAGAAAGTACAGAGGCTTACGGCAAAAACTAGATGCACTTCGTGTACAAAACAGACAATCTCCTTCGAGGTATGAGGGTTTCATACAGAAACTCGTCTGTTACAAAGGGATTTCATTTTTTGAACTTATATGAACTCCATAATTTTTCTGTGTTCAAAATGCACCATTCAAAGCCACATCATCAATTTACAACCCTTTCTGACTTCATATGTTATTTTTCATGCATTTACTGATTATTTTGAGCTATAAGACCATGAAATTGAAAATCATTTGAAATAAACTCTGAAAAGGTTCCAAGTTGGCATGGTATCATCATTTCACCCACATAGCATGTACAAGAAAGTAAACAGGCTTACGGCAAAAACTGGATGCACTTCGTGTACAAAACAGATAATCTCCTTCGAGGTATGAGAGTTTCATACGGAAACTCGTCTGTTACAAAGGGATTTCATTTTTTTGAACTTATATGAACTCCATAATTTTTCTGTGTTCAAAATGCACCATTCAAAGCCACATCATCAATTTACAACCCTTTCCGACTTCATTTGTTATTTTTCACGCATTTACTGATTATTTTGAGCTATAAGACCATGAAATTGAAAAGCATTTGAAATGAAATCTGAAAAGGTTCCAAGTTGGCATGGTATCATCATTTCATCCACATAGCATGTGCAAGAAACTACAGAGGCTTACATCAAAAACTGAATGCACTTCGTGTACAAAATAGACAATCTCCTTCAAAGTATCAGGGTTTCATATGGAAACTCGTGTGTTACAAAGGGATTTAATTTTTTTAACATATTTGAACTCCATAGTTTTTCTGTTTTCAAAAACGCACCATTCAAAGCCACATCATTAATTTACAACACTTTCCGACATCATTTGTTATTTTTCATGCATTTACTGATTATTTTGAGCTATAAGACCATGAAATTGAAAAGCATTTGAAATGAACTCTGAAAATTTTCCAAGTTGGCATGGTATCATCATTTCACACACATAGCATGTGCAAGAAAGTACAGAGGCTTATGACAAAAACTGGATGCACTTCGTGTACAAAATAGACAATCTCCTTCGAAGTATGAGGGTTTCATACGAAAACTCGTCTATTACCAAGGGATTTCATTTTTTTGAACTTATTTGAACTCCATAGTTTTTCTATGTTAAAAATGCACCATTCAAAGCCACATCATCAATTTACAACCCTTTCCGACTTCATTTGTTATTTTTCATGCATTTACTGATTATTTTGAGCTATAAGACCATGAAATTGAAAAGCATTTGAAATGAAGTCTGAAAAGGTTCCAAGTTGGCATGGTATCATCATTTCACCCATATAGCATGTGCAAGAAAGTACAAAGGCTTACGGCAAAAACTGGATGGACTTCGTGTACAAAACAGTCATTCTCCTTCAAAGTATGAGGGTTTCATATGGAAACTCATCTGTTACAAAGGGATTTCATTTTTTTGAACTTATTTGAACTCCATAGTATTTCTGTGTTCGAAATGCACCATTCAAATCCAGATCATCAATTTACAACCCTTTCCGACTTCATTTGTTATTTTTCACGCATTTACTGATTATTTTGAGCTATAAGACCATGAAATTGAAAAGCATTTGAAATGAACTCTGAAAATGTTCCAAGTTGGCATGGTATCATCATTTCACCCACATAGCATGTGCAAGAAAGTATAGAGGCTTACGACAAAAACTGGATGCACTTCGTGTACAAAATAGACAATCACCTTCGAAGTATCAGGGTTTCATACGGAAACTCGTCTGTGACAAATGGATTTCATTTTCTGAAGTTATTTGAACTCCATAGTTTTTCTGTGTTCAAAATGCACCATTCAAAGCCACAATTCAATTTACAACCCTTTCCGACTTCATTTGTTATTTTTCATGCATTTACTGATTATTTTGAGCTATAAAATGATGAAAATGAAAATCATTTGAAATGAACTCTGAAAAGGTTCCAAGTTGGCATGGTATCATCATTTCACCCATATAGCATGTGCAAGAAAGTACAGAGGCTTACGGCAAAAACTGGATGCACTTCATGTACAAAACAGACAATCTCCTTTGAGGTATTAGGGTTTCATACGGAAACTCGTCTGTTACAAAGGGATTTCATTTTTTTGAACTTACATGAACTCCATAATTTTTCTGTGTTCAAAATGCACCATTCAGAGCCACATCATCAATTTACAACCCTTTCCGACTTCATTTGTTATTTTTCATGCATTTACTTATTATTTTGAGCTATAAGACCATGAAATTGAAAAGCATTTGAAATGAACTCTAAAAAGGTTCCAAGTTGGCATGGTATCATTATTTCACCCATATAGCATCTGCAAGAAAGTATAGAAGCTTATGTCAAAAACTGGATGCACTTCGTGTACAAAACAGACAATCTCCTTTGAAGTATCAAGGTTTCATACGGAAACTCGTGTGTTACAAAGGGATTTCATTTTTTTGAACTTATTTGAACTCCATAGTTTTTCTGTGTTCAAAATGCACCATTCAAAGCCACATCATCAATGTACAACCCTTTCCGACTTCATTTGTTATTTTTCACACATTTACTGATTATTTTGAGCTATAAGACCACGAAATTGAAAAGCATTTGAAATGAACTCTGAAAATGTTCCGAGTTGGCATGGTATCATCATTTCACACACATAGCATGTGCAAGAAAGTACAAAGGCTTACGACAAAAACTGGATGCACTTTGTGTACAAAATGAACAATCTCCTTCGAGGTATCAGGGTTTCATACGGAAACTCGTCTGTTACAAAGGGATTCCATTTTTTTGAACTTATATGAACTCCATAATTTTTCTGTGTTCAAAATGCACCATTCAAAGCCACATCATCAATTTACAACCCTTTCTGACTTCATTTGTTATTTTTCATGCATTTACTGATTATTCCGAACTATAAGACCATGAAATTGAAAATCGTTTGAAATGAACTCTGAAAAGGTTTCAAGTTGGCATGGTATCATCATTTCACCCACATAGCATGTGAAAGAAAGTACAGAGGCTTACGGCAAAAACTGGATGCACTTCGTGTACAAAACACACAATCTCCTTCGAAGTATCAGGGTTTCATACGGAAACTCGTGTATTACAAAGGGATTTCATTTTTTTGAACTTATTTGAACTCCATAGTTTTTCTGTGTTCAAAATGCACCATTCAAAGCCACATCATCAATTTACAACCCTTTCCGACTTCATTTGTTATTTTTCACACATTTACTGATTATTTTGAGCTATAAGACCACGAAATTGAAAAGCATTTGAAATGAACTCTGAAAATGTTCCGAGTTGGCATGGTATCATCATTTCACACACATAGCATGTGCAAGAAAGTACAAAGGCTTACGACAAAAACTGGATGCACTTTGTGTACAAAACGAACAATCTCCTTCGAGGTATCAGGGTTTCATACGGAAACTCGTCTGTTACAAAGGGATTCCATTTTTTTGAACTTATATGAACTCCATAATTTTTCTGTGTTCAAAATGCACCATTCAAAGCCACATCATCAATTTACAACCCTTTCCGACTTCATTTGTTATTTTTCATGCATTTACTGATTATTTTGAACTATAAGACCATGAAATTGAAAATCGTTTGAAATGAACTCTGAAAAGGTTTCAAGTTGGCATGGTATCATAATTTCACCCACATAGCAAGTGCAAGAAAGTATAGAGGTTTACGGCAAAAACTTGATGAACTTCGTGTACAAAACACACAATCTCCTTCGAAGTATCGGGGTTTTATACGGGTGAAATAATGATACCATGGGCATGGTATCATCATTTCATCCACATAGCATGTGCAAGAAAGTACAGAGGCTTACGTCAAAAACTGGATGCACTTCGTGTACAAAATAGACAATCTCCTTCGAAGTATCAGGGTTTCATATGGAAACTCGTGTGTTACAAAGGGATTTCATTTTTTTGAATTTATTTGAACTCCATAGTTTTTCTGTTTTCAAAACGCACCATTCAAAGCCACATCATTAATTTACAACACTTTCCGACATCATTTGTTATTTCTCATGCATTTACTGAATATTTTGAGCTATAAGACCATGAATTTGAAAAGCATTTGAAATGAACTCTGAAAATTTTCCAAGTTAGCATGGTATCATCATTTCACACACATAGCATGTGCAAGAAAGTACAGAGGCTTACGACAAAAACTAGATGCACTTCGTGTACAAAATAGACAATCTCCTTCGAAGTATCAGGGTTTCATACGAAAACTCGTCTGTTACCAAGGGATTTCATTTTTTTGAACTTATTTGAACTCCATAGTTTCTCTGTGTTCAAACTGCACCATTCAAAGCCACATCATCAATTTACAACCGTTTCTGACTTCATTTGTTATTTTTCATGCATTTACTGATTATTTTAAGCTATTAGACCATTAAATTGAAAAGCATTTGAAATGAACTCTGAAAAGGTTTCAAGTTGGCATGGTATCATCATTTCACCCACATAGCATGTGAAAGAAAGTACAGAGGCTTACGGCAAAAACTGGATGCACTTCGTGTACAAAACAGACAATCTCCTTTGAAGTATCAGGGTTTCATACGGAAACTCGTGTATTACAAAGGGATTTCATTTTTTTGAACTTATTTGAACTCCATAGTTTTTCCTGTGTTCAAAATGCACCATTCTAAGCCACATCATCAATTTAGAACCCTTTCCGACATCATTTGTTATTTTTCATGCATTTACTGATTATTTTGAGCTATAAGACCATGAAATTGAAAAGCATTAGAAAAGAACTCTGAAATGTTCCAAGTTGGCATGGTATCATCATTTCACACACATAGCATGTGCAAGAAAGTACAGAGGCTTACGACAAAAACTTGCTGCACTTCGTGTACAAAACAAACAATCTCCTTCGAAGTATCAGGGTTTCATACGAAAATTCGTCTGTTACCAAGGGATTTCATTTTTTGAACTTATTTGAACTCCATAGTTTTTCTATGTTCAAAATGCACCATTCAAAGCCACATCATCAATTTACAACTCTTTCCGACTTCATTTGTTATTTTCCATGCATTTACTGATTATTTTGAGCTATAAGACCATGAAATTGAAAAGCATTTGAAATGAACTCTGAAAAGGTTCCAAGTTGGCATGGTATCATCATTTCACCCACGTAGCATCTGCAAGAAAGTACAGAGGCTTACGGCAAAAACTTGATGAACTTCATGTACAAAACAAACAATTTCCTTCGAAGTATCAGGGTTTCATACGGAAACTCGTTTGTTACAAAGGGATTTCATTTTTTTGAACTTATTTGATCTCCATAGTTTTTCTGCGTTCAAAATGCACCATTCAAAGCAACATCATCAATTTACAACCCTTTCCGACTTCATTTGTTATTTTCCATGCATTTACTTATTATTTTGAGCTATAAGACCATGAAATTGAAAAGCATTTGAAATGAACTCCGAAAAGGTTCCAAGTTGGCCTGGTATCATCATTTCATCCACATAGCATGTGCAAGAAAGTACAGAGGCTTACGTCAAAAACTGGATGCACTTCGTGTACAAAATAGACAATCTCCTTCGAAGTATCAGGGTTTCATATGGAAACTCGTGTGTTACAAAGGGATTTCATTTTTTTGAACTTATATGAACTTCATAGTTTTTCTGTTTTCAAAACGCACCATTCAGAGCCACATCATCAATTTACAACCCTTTCCGACATCATTTGTTATTTCTCATGCATTTACTTATTATTTTGAGCTATAAGACCAAGAAATTGAAAAGCATTTGTAATGAACTCTAAAAAGGTTCCAAGTTGGGATGGTATCATCATTTCACACACATAGCATGTGCAAGAAAGTACATAGGCTTACGACAAAAACTGGATGCACTTCGTGTACAAAATAGACAATCTCCTTCGAAGTATCAGGGTTTCATACGAAAACTCGTCTGTTACCAAGGGATTTCATTTTTTTGAACTTATTTGAACTCCATAGTTTTTCTATGTTCAAAATGCACCATTCAAGGCCACATCATCAATTTAGAACCCTTTCCGACTTCATATGTTATTTTTCATGCATTTACTGATTATTTTGAGCTATAAGACCATGAAATTGAAAAGCATTTGAAATGAACTCTGAAAATGTTCCGAGTTGGCATGGTATCATCATTTCACCCACATAGCATGTGCAAGAAAGTACAGAGGCTTACGACAAAAACTGGATGCACTTCGTGTACAAAATAGACAATCACCTTCGAAGTATTAGGGTTTCATGCGGAAACTCGTCTGTGACAAATGGATTTCATTTTCTGAAGTTATTTGAACTCCATAGTTTTTATGTGTTCAAAATGCACCATTCAAAGCCACAATTCAATTTACAACCCTTTCTGACTTCATTTGTTATTTTTCATGCATTTACTGATTATTTTGAGCTATAAGACGATGAAAATGAAAATCATTTGAAATGAACTCTGAAAAGGTTCCAAGTTGGCATGGTATCATCATTTCACCCACATAGCATGTGGAAGAAAGTACAGAGGCTTACGGCAAAAATTGGATGCACTTCATGTACAAAACAGACAATCTCCTTTGAGGTATCAGGGTTTCATACGGAAACTCGTCTGTTACAAAGGGATTTCATTTTTTTGAACTTATATGAACTCCATAATTTTTCTATGTTCAAAATGCACCATTCAAAGCCACATCATCAATTTACAACCCTTTCCGACTTCATTTGTTATTTTTCATGCATTTACTTATTATTTTGAGCTATAAGACCATGAAATTGAATAGCATTTGAAATGAACTCTAAAAAGGTTCCAAGTTGGCATGGTATCATTATTTCACCCATATAGCATGTGCAAGAAAGTATAGAAGCTTATGTCAAAAACTGGATGCACTTCGTGTACAAAACAGACAATCTCCTTTGAAGTATCAACGTTTCATACGGAAACTCGTGTGTTACAAAGGGATTTCATTTTTTTGAACTTATTTGAACTCCATAGTTTTTATGTGTTCAAAATGCACCATTCAAAGCCACATCATCAATTTACAACCCTTTCCGACTTCATTTGTTATTTTTCACACATTTACTGATTATTTTGAGCTATAAGACCATGAAATTGAAAAGCATTTGAAATGAACTCTGAAAATGTTCCAAGTTGGCATGGTATCATCATTTCACACACATAGCATGTGCAAGAAAGTACAGAGGCTTACGACAAAAACTGGATGCACTTTGTGTACAAAACAAACAATCTCCTTCGAAGTATCAGGGTTTCATACGGAAACTCGTCTGTGACAAAGGGATTTCATTTTCTGAAGTTATTTGAACTCCATAGTTTTTCTGTGTTCAAAATGCACCATTCAAAGCCACATCATCAATTTACAACCCTTTCCGACTTCATTTGTTATTTTTCATGCATTTACTGATTATTTTGAGCTATAAGACCATGAAATTGAAAATCGTTTGAAATGAACTCTGAAAAGGTTTCAAGTTGGCATGGTATCATAATTTCACCCACATAGCAAGTGCAAGAAAGTACAGAGACTTACGGCAAAAACTTGATGAACTTCGTGTACAAAACACACAATCTCCTTCGAAGTATCGGGGTTTTATGCGGAAACTCGTCTGTTACAAAGGGATTTCATTTTTTTGAACTTATTTGAACTCCATAGTTTTTCTGTGTTCAAACTGCACCATTCAAAGCCACATCATCAATTTACAACCGTTTCTGACTTCATTTGTTATTTCTCATGCATTTACTGATTATTTTAAGCTATTAGACCATTAAATTGAAAAGCATTTGAAATGAACTCTGAAAAGGTTTCAAGTTGGCATGGTATCATCATTTCATCCACATAGCATGTGAAAGAAAGTACAGAGGCTTACGGCCAAAACTGGATGCACTTAGTGTACAAAACAGACAATCTCCTTTGAAGTATCAAGGTTTCATACGGAAACTCGTGTGTTACAAAGGGATTTCATTTTTTTGAACTTATTTGAACTCCATTGTTTTTCTGTGTTCAAAATGCACCATTCAAAGCCACATCATCAATTTATAACCCTTTCCGACATCATTTGTAATTTTTCATGCATTTACTGATTATTTTGACCTATAAGACCATGAAATTGAAAAGCATTTGAAATGAACTCTGAAAATGTTCCAAGTTGGCATGGTATCATCATTTCAGACACATAGCATGTGCAAGAAAGTACAGAGGCTTACGACAAAAACTGGCTGCACTTCGTGTACAAAACAAACAATCTCCTTCGAAGTATCAGGGTTTCATACGAAAATTCGTCTGTTACCAAGGGATTTCATTTTTTGAACTTATTTGAACTCCATAGTTTTTCTATGTTCAAAATGCACCATTCAAAGCGACATCATCAATTTACAACTCTTTTCGACTTCATTTGTTATTTTTCATGCATTTACTGATTATTTTGAGCTATAAGACCATGAAATTGAAAAGCATTTGAAATGAACTCTGAAAAGGTTCCAAGTTGGCATGGTATCATCATTTCACCCATGTAGCATCAGCAAGAAAGTACAGAGATTTACGGCAAAAACTTGATGAACTTCATGTACAAAACAGACAATTTCCTTCGAAGTATCAGGGTTTCATACGGAAACTCGTTTGTTACAAAGGGATTTCATTTTTTTGAACTTATTTGATCTCCATAGTTTTTCTGCATTCAAAATGCACCATTCAAAGCCACATCATCAATTTACAACCCTTTCCGACTTCATTTGTTATTTTTCATGCATTTACTTATTATTTTGAGCTATAAGACCATGAAATTGAAAACCATTTGAAATGAACTCTGAAAAGGTTCCAAGTTGGCATGGTATCATCATTTCATCCACATAGCATGTGAAAGAAAGTATAGAGGCGTACGTCAAAAACTGGATGCACTTCGTGTACAAAATAGACAATCTCCTTCGAAGTATCAGGGTTTCATATGGAAACTCGTGAGTTACAAAGGGATTTCATTTTTTTGAACTTATTTGAACTCCACAGTTTTTCTGTTTTCAAAACGGACCATTCAAAGCCACATCATTAATTTACAACACTTTCCAACATCATTTGTTATTTCTCATGCATTTACTGATTATTTTGAGCTATGAGACCATGAAATTGAAAAGCATTTGAAATGAACTTTGAAAATTTTCCAAGTTGGCATGGTATCATCATTTCACACACATAGCATGTGCAAGAAAGTACAGAGGCTTACGACAAAAACTTGATGCACTTCGTGTACAAAATAGACAATCTCCTTCGAAATATCAGGGTTTCATACGAAAACTTGTCTGTTATCAAGGGATTTCATTTTTTTGAACTTATTCGAACTCCATAGTTTTTCTATGTTCAAAATGCACCATTCAAAGCCACATCATCAATTTACAACCCTTTCCGACTTCATTTGTTATTTTACATGCATTTACTGATTATTTTGAGCTATAAGACCATGAAATTGAAAAGCATTTGAAATGAAGTCTGAAAAGGTTCCAAGTTGGCATGGTATCATCATTACACCCACATAGCATGTGCCAGAAAGTACAAAGGCTTACGGCAAAAACTGGATGCACTTCGTGTACAAAACAGTCAATCTCCTTCGAAGTATGAGGGTTTCATACAGAAACTCGTCTGTTACAAAGGGATTTCATTTTTTTGAACTTATTTGAACTCCATAGTATTTCTGTGTTCAAAATTCACCATTCAAAGCCAGATCATCAATTTACAACCCTTTCCGACTTCGTTTGTTATTTTTCACGCATTTACTGATTATTTTGAGCTATAAGACCATGAAATTGAAAAGCATTTGAAATGAACTCTGAAAATGTTCCAAGTTGGCATGGTATCATCATTTCACCCACATAGCATGTGCAAGAAAGTACAGAGGCTTACGACAAAAACTGGATGCACTTCATGTACAAAATAGACAATCACCTTCGAAGTATTAGGGTTTCATACGGAAACTCGTCTGTGACAAATGGATTTCATTTTCTGAAGTTATTTGAACTCCATAGTTTTTCTATGTTCCAAATGCACCATTCAAAGCCACATATTCAATTTACAACCCTTTCCGACTTCATTTGTTATTTTTCATGCATTTATTGATTATTTTGAGCTATAAGACGATGAAAATGAAAATCATTTGAAATGAAATCTGAAAAGGTTCCAAGTTGGCATGGTATCATCATTTCACCCAGATAGCATGTGCAAGAAAGTACAAAGGCTTACGGCAAAAACTGGATGCACTTCATGTACAAAACAGACAATCTCCTTTGAGGTATCAGGGTTTCATACGGAAACTCGTCTGTTACAAAGGGATTTCATTTTTTTGAACTTATATGAACTCCATAATTTTTCTGTGTTCAAAATGCACCATTCAAAGCCACATCATCAATTTACAACCCTTTCCGACTTCATTTGTTATTTTTCATGCATTTACTTATTATTTTGAGCTATGAGACCATGAAATTGAAAAGCATTTGAAATGAACTCTAAAAGGTTCCAAGTTGGCATGGTATCATTATTTCACCCATATAGCATGTGCAAGAATGTACAGAAGCTTACATCAAAAACTGGATGCACTTCGTGTACAAAACAGACAATCTCCTTTGAAGTATCAGGGTTTCATATGGAAACTCGTGTGTTACAAAGGGATTTCATTTTTTTGAACTTATTTGAACTCCATAGTTTTTTTGTGTTCAAAATGCACCATTCAAAGCCACATCATCAATTTAGAACCCTTTCCGACATCATTTGTTATTTTTCATGCATTTACTGATTATTTTGAGCTATAAGACCATGAAATTGAAAAGCATTTGAAATGAACTCTGAAAATGTTCCAAGTTGGCATGGTATCATCATTTCACACACATAGCATGTGCAAGAAAGTACAGAGGCTTACGACAAAAAGTGGCTGCACTTCGTGTACAAAACAAACAATCTCCTTCGAAGTATCAGGGTTTCATACGAAAATTCGTCTGTTACCAAGGGATTTCAATTTTTTGAACTTATTTGAACTCCATACATTTTCTATGTTCAAAATGCACCATTCAAAGCCACATCATCAATTTACAACTCTTTCCGACTTCATTTGTTATTTTTCATGCATTTACTGATTATTTTGAGCTACAAGACCATGAAATTGAAAAGCATTTGAAATGAACTCTGAAAAGGTTCCAAGTTGGCATGGTATCATCATTTCACCCACATAGCATCTGCAAGAAAGTACAGAGGCTTACGGCAAAAACTTGATGAACTTCATGTACAAAACAGACAATTTCCTTTGAAGTATCAGGGTTTCATACGGAAACTCGTTTGTTACAAAGGGATTTCATTTTTTTGAACTTATTTGATCTCCATAGTTTTTATGCGTTCAAAATGCACCATTCAAAGCCACATCATCAATTTACAACCCTTTCCGACTTCATTTGTTATTTTTCATGCATTTACTTATTATTTTGAGCTATAAGACCATGAAATTGAAAAGCATTTGAAATGAACTCTGAAAAGGTTCCAAGTTGGCATGGTATCATCATTTCATCCACATAGCATGTGCAAGAAAGTACAGAGGCTTACGTCAAAAACTGGATGCACTTCGTGTACAAAATAGACAATCTCCTTCGAAGTATCAGGGTTTCATATGGAAACTCGTGTGTTACAAAGGGATTTCATTTTTTGAACTTATTTGAACTCCATAGTTTTTCTGTTTTAAAAACGCACCATTCAAAACCACATCATTAATTTACAACACTTTCCGACATCATTTGTTATTTTGCATGCATTTATTGATTATTTTGAGCTATAAGACCATGAAATTGAAAAGCATTTGAAATGAACTCTGAAAATTTTCCATCTTGGCATGGTATCATCATTTCACACACATAGCATGTGCAAGAAAGTACAGAGGCTTACGACAAAAACTGGATGCACTTCATGTACAAAATAGACAATCTCCTTCGAAGTATCAGGGTTTCATACGAAAACTCGTCTGTTACCAAGGGATTTCATTTTTTTTGAACTTATTTGAACTCCATAGTTTTTCTATGTTCAAAATGCACCAATCAAAGCCATATCATCAATTTACAACCCTTTCCGATTTCGTTTGTTATTTTTCATGCATTTACTGATTATTTTGAGCTATAAGACCATGAAATTGAAAAGAATTTGAAATGAAGTCTGAAAAGGTTCCAAGTTGGCATGGTATCATCATTTCACCCACATAGCATGTGCAATAAAGTACAAAGGCTTACGGCAAAAACTGGATGCACTTCGTGTACAAAACAGTCAATCTCCTTCGAAGTATGAGGGTTTCATACGGAAACTCGTCTGTTACAAAGGGATTTCATTTTTTTGAACTTATTTGTACTCCATAGTATTTCTGTGTTCAAAATGCACCATTCAAAGCCAGATCATCAATTTACAACCCTTTCCGACTTCATTTGTTATTTTTCATGCATTTACTGATTATTTTGAGCTATAAGACCGTGAAATTGAAAAGCATTTGAAATGAACTCTGAGAATGTTCCAAGTTGGCATGGAATCATCATTTCACCCACATAGCATGTGCAAGAAAGTACAGAGGCTTACGACAAAAACTGGATGCACTTCGTGTACAAAATAGACAATCACCTTCGAAGTATCAGGGTTTCATACGAAAACTCGTCTGTGACAAATGGAATTCATTTTCTGAAGTTATTTGAACTCTATAGTTTTTTTGTGTTCAAAATGCACCATTCAAAGCCACATATTCAATTTACAACCCTTTGCGACTTCATTTCTTATTTTTCATGCATTTACTGATTATTTTGAGCTATAAGACGATGAAAATGAAAATCATTTGAAATGAACTCTGAAAAGGTTCCAAGTTGGCATGGTATCATCATTTCACCCACATAGCATGTGCAAGAAAGTTCAGAGGCTTACGGCAAGAACTGGATGCACTTCATGTACAAAACAGACAATCTCCTTTGAGGTATCAGGGTTTCATACGGAAACTCGTCTGTTACAAAGGGATTTCATTTTTTTGAACTTATATGAACTCCATAATTTTTCTGTGTTCAAAATGCACCATTCAAAGCCACATCATCAATTTACAACCCTTTCTGACTTCATTTGTTATTTTTCATGCATTTACTTATTATTTTGAGCTATAAGACCATGAAATTGAAAAGCATTTGAAATGAACTCTAAAAAGGTTCCAAGTTGGCATGGTATCATAATTTCACCCATATAGAATGTGCAAGAAAGTACAGAAGTTTACGTCAAAAACTGGAAGCACTTCGTGTACAAAATAGACAATCTCCTTTGAAGTAACAGGGTTTCATACGGAAACTCATGTGTTACAAAGGGATTTCATTTTTTTGAACTTATTTGAACTCCATAGTTTTTCTGTGTTCAAAATGCACCAGTCAAAGCCACATCATCAATTTAGAACCCTTTCCGACATCATTTGTTATTTTTCATGCATTTACTGATTATTCTGAGCTATAAGACCATGAAATTGAAAAGCATTTGAAATGAACTCTGAAAATGTTCCAAGTTGGCATGGTATCATCATTTCATCCACATAGCATGTGCAAGAAAGTATAGAGGCTTACGTCAAAAACTGGATGCACTTCGTGTACAAAATAGACAATCTCCTTCGAAGTATCAGGGTTTCATACGAAAATTCGTCTGTTACCAAGGGATTTCATTTTTTGAACTTATTTGAACTCCATAGTTTTTATATGTTCAAAATGCACCATTCAAAGCCACATCATCAATTTACAACTCTTTTCGACTTCATTTGTTATTTTTCATGCATTTACTGATTATTTTGAGCTATAAGACCATGAAATTGAAAAGCATTTGAAATGAACTCTGAAAAGGTTCCAAGTTGGCATGGTATCATCATTTCATCCACATAGCATGTGCAAGAAAGTATAGAGGCTTACATCAAAAACTGGATGCACTTCGTGTACAAAATAGACAATCTCCTTCGAAGTATCAGGGTTTCATATGGAAACTCGTGAGTTACAAAGGGATTTCATTTTTTTGAACTTATTCGAACTCCATAGTTTTTCTGTTTTCAAAACGCACCATTCAAAGCCACATCATTAATTTACAACACTTTCCAACATCATTTGTTATTTCTCATGCATTTACTGATTATTTTGAGCTATAAGACCATGAAATTGAAAAGCATTTGAAATGAACTCTGAAAATTTTCCAAGTTGGCATGGTATCATCATTTCACACACATAGCATGTGCAAGAAAGTACAGAGGCTTACGACAAAAACTTGATGCACTTCGTGTACAAAATAGACAATCTCCTTCGAAATATCAGGGTTTCATACGAAAACTTGTCTGTTATCAAGGGATTTCATTTTTTTGAACTTATTCGAACTCCATAGTTTTTCTATGTTCAAAATGCACCATTCAAAGCCACATCATCAATTTACAACCCTTTCCGACTTCATTTGTTATTTTTCATGCATTTACTGATTATTTTGAGCTATAAGACCATGAAATTGCAAAGCATTTGAAATGAAGTCTGAAAAGGTTCCAAGTTGGCATGGTATCATCATTACACCCACATAGCATGTGCCAGAAAGTACAAAGGCTTACGGCAAAAACTGGATGCACTTCGTGTACAAAATAGTCAATCTCCTTCGAAGTATGAGGGTTTCATACGGAAACTCATCTGTTACAAAGGGATTTCATTTTTTTGAACTTATTTGAACTCCATAGTATTTCTGTGTTCAAAATGCACCATTCAAAGCCAGATCATCAATTTACAACCCTTTCCGACTTCCTTTGTTATTTTTCACGCATTTACTGATTATTTTGAGCTATAAGACCATGAAATTGAAAAGCATTTGAAATGAACTCTGAAAATGTTCCAAGTTGGCATGGTATCATCATTTCACCCACATAGCATATGCAAGAAAGTACAGAGGCTTACGACAAAAACTGGAGGCACTTCATGTACAAAATAGACAATCACCTTCGAAGTATTAGGGTTTCATACGGAAACTCGTCTGTGACAAATGGATTTCATTTTCTGAAGTTATTTGAACTCCATAGTTTTTCTATGTTCAAAATGCACCATTCAAAGCCACATATTCAATTTACAACCCTTTCCGACTTCATTTGTTATTTTTCATGCATTTATTGATTATTTTGAGCTATAAGACGATGAAAATGAAAATCATTTGAAATGAAATCTGAAAATGTTCCAAGTTGGCATGGTATCATCATTTCACCCACATAGCATGTGCAAGAAAGTACAAAGGCTTACGGCAAAAACTGGATGCACTTCATGTACAAAACAGACAATCTCCTTTGAGGTATCAGGGTTTCATACGGAAACTCGTCTGTTACAAAGGTATTTCATTTTTTTGAACTTATATGAACTCCATAATTTTTATGTGTTCAAAATGCACCATTCAAAGCCACATCATCAATTTACAACCCTTTCCGACTTCATTTGTTATTTTTCATGCATTTACTTATTATTTTGAGCTATAAGACCATGAAATTGAAAAGCATTTGAAATGAACTCTAAAAGGTTCCAAGTTGGCATGGTATCATTATTTCACCCATATATCATGTGCAAGAATGTACAGAAGCTTACGTCAAAAACTGGATGCACTTCGTGTACAAAACAGACAATCTCCTTTGAAGTATCAGGGTTTCATACGGAAACTCGTGTGTTACAAAGGGATTTCATTTTTTTGAACTTATTTGAACTCCATAGTTTTTTTGTGTTCAAAATGCACCATTCAAAGCCACATCATCAATTTAGAACCCTTTCCGACATCATTTGTTATTTTTCATGCATTTACTGATTATTTTGAGCTATAAGACCATGAAATTGAAAAGCATTTGAAATGAACTCTGAAAATGTTCCAAGTTGGCATGGTATCATCATTTCACACACATAGCATGTGCAAGAAAGTACAGAGGCTTACGACAAAAACTGGCTGCACTTCGTGTACAAAACAAACAATCTCCTTCGAAGTATCAGGGTTTCATACGAAAATTCGTCTGTTACCAAGGGATTTCATTTTTTGAACTTATTTGAACTCCATACATTTTCTATGTTCAAAATGCACCATTCAAAGCCACATCATCAATTTACAACTCTTTCCGACTTCATTTGTTATTTTTCATGCATTTACTGATTATTTTGAGCTACAAGACCATGAAATTGAAAAGCATTTGAAATGAACTCTGAAAAGGTTCCAAGTTGGAATGGTATCATCATTTCACCCACATAGCATCTGCAAGAAAGTACAGAGCCTTACGGCAAAAACTTGATGAACTTCATGTACAAAACAGACAATTTCCTTTGAAGTATCAGGGTTTCATACGGAAACTCGTTTGTTACAAAGGGATTTCATTTTTTTGAACTTATTTGATCTCCATAGTTTTTATGCGTTCAAAATGCACCATTCAAAGCCACATCATCAATTTACAACGCTTTCCGACTTCATTTGTTATTTTTCATGCATTTACTTATTATTTTGAGCTATAAGACCATGAAATTGAAAAGCATTTGAAATGAACTCTGAAAAGGTTCCAAGTTGGCATGGTATCATCATTTCATCCACATAGCATGTGCAAGAAAGTACAGAGGCTTACGTCAAAAATTGGATGCACTTCGTGTACAAAATAGACAATCTCCTTCGAAGTATCAGGGTTTCATATAGAAACTCGTGTGTTACAAAGGGATTTCATTTTTTGAACTTATTTGAACTCCATAGTTTTTCTGTTTTAAAAACGCACCATTCAAAACCACATCATTAATTTACAACACTTCCCGACATCATTTGTTATTTTTCATGCATTTATTGATTATTTTGAGCTATAAGACCATGAAATTGAAAAGTATTTGAAATTAACTCTGAAAATTTTCCAAGTTGGCATGGTATCATCATTTCACACACATAGCATGTGCAAGAAAGTACAGAGGCTTACGACAAAAACTGGATCCACTTCGTGTACAAAATAGACAATCTCCTTCGAAGTATCAGGGTTTCATACGAAAACTCGTCTATTACCAAGGGATTTCATTTTTTTGAACTTATTTGAACTCCATAGTTTTTCTATGTTCAAAATGCACCAATCAAAGCCATATCATCAATTTACAACCCTTTCCGACTTCGTTTGTTATTTTTCATGCATTTACTGATTATTTTGAGCTATAAGACCATGAAATTGAAAAGAATTTGAAATGAAGTCTGAAAAGGTTCCAAGTTGGCATGGTATCATCATTTCACCCACATAGCATGTGCAATAAAGTACAAAGGCTTACGGCAAAAACTGGATGCACTTCGTGTACAAAACAGTCAATCTCCTTCGAAGTATGAGGGTTTCATACGGAAACTCGTCTGTTACAAAGGGATTTCATTTTTTTGAACTTATTTGAACTCCATAGTATTTCTGTGTTCAAAATGCACCATTCAAAGCCAGATCATCAATTTACAACCCTTTCCGACTTCATTTGTTATTTTTCACCCATTTACTGATTATTTTGAGCTATAAGACCATGAAATTGAAAAGCATTTGAAATGAACTCTGAAAATGTTCCAAGTTGGCATGGTATCATCATTTTACCCACATAGCATGTGCAAGAAAGTACAGAGGCTTACGACAAAAACTGGATGCACTTCGTGTACAAAATAGACAATCACCTTCGAAGTATCAGGGTTTCATACGGAAACTCGTCTGTGACAAATGGATTTCATTTTCTGAAGTTATTTGAACTCTATAGTTTTTATGTGTTCAAAATGCACCATTCAAAGCCACATATTCAATTTACAACCCTTTGCGACTTCATTTGTTATTTTTCATGCATTTTATGATTATTTTGAGCTATAAGACGATGAAAATGAAAATCATTTGAAATGAACTTTGAAAAGGTTCCAAGTTGGCATGGTATCATCATTTCACCCACATAGCATGTGCAAGAATGTTCAGAGGCTTACGGCAAAAACTGGATGCACTTCATGTACAAAACAGACAATCTCCTTTGAGGTATCAGGGTTTCATACGGAAACTCGTCTGTTACAAAGGGATTTCATTTTTTTGAACTTATATGAACTCCATAATTTTTCTGTGTTCAAAATGCACCATTCAAAGCCACATCATCAATTTACAACCCTTTCCGACTTCATTTGTTATTTTTCATGCATTTACTTATTATTTTGAGCTATAAGACCATGAAATTGAAAAGCATTTGAAATGAACTCTAAAAAGGTTCCAAGTTGGCATGGTATCATTATTTGACCCATATAGAATGTGCAAGAAAGTACAGAAGTTTACGTCAAAAACTGGATGCACTTCGTGTACAAAATAGACAATCTCCTTTGAAGTAACATGGTTTCATACGGAAACTCGTGTGTTACAAAGGGATTTCATTTTTTTGAACTTATTTGTACTCCATAGTTTTTCTGTGTTCAAAATGCACCAGTCAAAGCCACATCATCAATTTAGAACCCTTTCCGACATCATTTATTATTTTTCATGCATTTACTGATTATTTTGAGCTATAAGACCATGAAATTGAAAAGCATTTGAAATGAACTCTGAAAATGTTCCAAGTTGGCATGGTATCATCATTTCACCCACATAGCATGTGCAAGAAAGTACAGAGGCTTACGACAAAAACTGGCTGCACTTCGTGTACAAAACAAACAATCTCCTTCGAAGTATCAGGGTTTCATACGAAAATTCGTCTGTTACCAAGGGATTTCATCTTTTGAACTTTTTTGAACTCCATAGGTTTTCTATGTTCAAAATGCACCATTCAAAGCCACATCATCAATTTACAACTCTTTCCGACTTCATTTGTTATTTTTCATGCATTTACTGATTATTTTGAGCTATAAGACCATGAAATCGAAAAGCATTTGAAATGAACTCTAAAAAGGTTCCAAGTTGGCATGGTATCATCATTTCACCCACATAGCATCTGCAAGAAAGTACAGAGGCTTACGGCAAAAACTTGATGAACTTCATGTACAAAACAGACAATTTCCTTCGAAGTATCAGGGTTCCATACGGAAACTCGTTTGTTACAAAGGGGTTTCATTTTTTTGAACTTATTTGATCTCCATAGTTTTTCTGCGTTCAAAATGCACCATTCAAAGCCACATCATCAATTTACAACCCTTTCCGACTTCATTTGTTATTTTTCATGCATTTACTTATTATTTTGAGCTATAAGACCATGAAATTGAAAAGCATTTGAAATGAACTCTGAAAAGGTTCCAAGTTGGCATGGTATCATCATTTCATCCACATAGCATGTGCAAGAAAGTACAGAGGCTTACGTCAAAAACTGGATGCACTTCGTGTACAAAATAGACAATCTCCTTCGAAGTATCAGGGTTTCATATGGAAACTCGTGTGTTACAAAGGGATTTCATTTTTTTGAACTTATTTTAACTCCATAGTTTTTCTGTTTTCAAAACGCACCATTCAAAGCCACATCATTAATTTACAACACTTTCCGACATCATTTGTTATTTTTCATGCATTTACTGATTATTTTGAGCTATAAGACCATGAAATTGAAAAGCATTTGAAATGAACTCTGAAAAATTTCCAAGTTGGCATGGTATCATCATTTCACACACATAGCATGTGCAAGAAAGTACAGAGGCTTACGACAAAAACTGGATGCACTTCATGTACAAAATAGACAATCTCCTTCGAAGTATCATGGTTTCATACGAAAACTCGTCTGTTACCAAGGGATTTCATTTTTTTGAACTTATTTGAACTCCATAGTTTTTCTATGTTCAAAATGCACCATTCAAAG
>NC_041393.1:127886542-127887564 GCF_002162155.2 Triticum dicoccoides
CACATAGCATGTGCAAGAATGTTCAGAGGCTTACGGCAAAAACTGGATGCACTTCATGTACAAAACAGACAATCTCCTTTGAGGTATCAGGGTTTCATACGGAAACTCGTCTGTTACAAAGGGATTTCATTTTTTTGAACTTATATGAACTCCATAATTTTTCTGTGTTCAAAATGCACCATTCAAAGCCACATCATCAATTTACAACCCTTTCCGACTTCATTTGTTATTTTTCATGCATTTACTTATTATTTTGAGCTATAAGACCATGAAATTGAAAAGCATTTGAAATGAACTCTAAAAAGGTTCCAAGTTGGCATGGTATCATTATTTGACCCATATAGAATGTGCAAGAAAGTACAGAAGTTTACGTCAAAAACTGGATGCACTTCGTGTACAAAATAGACAATCTCCTTTGAAGTAACATGGTTTCATACGGAAACTCGTGTGTTACAAAGGGATTTCATTTTTTTGAACTTATTTGTACTCCATAGTTTTTCTGTGTTCAAAATGCACCAGTCAAAGCCACATCATCAATTTAGAACCCTTTCCGACATCATTTATTATTTTTCATGCATTTACTGATTATTTTGAGCTATAAGACCATGAAATTGAAAAGCATTTGAAATGAACTCTGAAAATGTTCCAAGTTGGCATGGTATCATCATTTCACCCACATAGCATGTGCAAGAAAGTACAGAGGCTTACGACAAAAACTGGCTGCACTTCGTGTACAAAACAAACAATCTCCTTCGAAGTATCAGGGTTTCATACGAAAATTCGTCTGTTACCAAGGGATTTCATCTTTTGAACTTTTTTGAACTCCATAGGTTTTCTATGTTCAAAATGCACCATTCAAAGCCACATCATCAATTTACAACTCTTTCCGACTTCATTTGTTATTTTTCATGCATTTACTGATTATTTTGAGCTATAAGACCATGAAATCGAAAAGCATTTGAAATGAACTCTAAAAAGGTTCCAAGTTGGCATGGTATCATCATTTCACCCACATAGCATCT
>NC_041393.1:127887574-127895388 GCF_002162155.2 Triticum dicoccoides
ACACACATAGCATGTGCAAGAAAGTACAGAGGCTTACGACAAAAACTGGATGCACTTCATGTACAAAATAGACAATCTCCTTCGAAGTATCATGGTTTCATACGAAAACTCGTCTGTTACCAAGGGATTTCATTTTTTTGAACTTATTTGAACTCCATAGTTTTTCTATGTTCAAAATGCACCATTCAAAGCCACATCATCAATTTACAACCCTTTCCGACTTCATTTGTTATTTTTCATGCATTTACTGATTATTTTGAGCTATAAGACCATGAAATTGAAAAGCATTTGAAATGAAGTCTGAAAAGGTTCCAAGTTGGCATGGTATCATCATTTCACGCACATAGCATGTGCAAGAAAGTACAAAGGCTTACGGCAAAAACTGGATGCACTTCGTGTACAAAACAGTCAATCTCCTTCGAAGTATGAGGGTTTCATACGGAAACTCGTCTGTTACAAAGGGATTTCATTTTTTTGAACTTATTTGAACTCCATAGTATTTCTGTGTTCAAAATGCACCATTCAAAGCCAGATCATCAATTTACAACCCTTTCCGACTTCATTTGTTATTTTTCACGCATTTACTGATTATTTTGAGCTATAAGACCATGAAATTGAAAAGCATTTGAAATGAACTCTGAAAATGTTCCAAGTTGGCATGGTATCATCATTTCACCCACATAGCATGTGCAAGAAAGTACAGAGGCTTACGACAAAAACTGGATGCACTTCGTGTACAAAATAGACAATCACATTTAAAGAATCAGGGTTTCATACAGAAACTCGTCTGTGACAAATGGATTTCATTTTCTGAAGTTATTTGAACTCCATACTTTTTATTTGTTCAAAATGCACCATTCAAAGCCACATATTCAATTTACAGCCCTTTCCGAATTCATTTGTTATGTTTCATGCATTTACTGATTATTTTGAGCTATAAGACGATGAAAATGAAAATCATTTGAAATGAACTCTGACAAGGTTCCAAGTTGGCATGCTATCATCATTTCACCCACATAGCATGTGCAAGAAAGTACAGAGGCTTACGGCAAAAACTAGATGCACTTCGTGTACAAAACAGACAATCTCCTTCGAGGTATCAGGGTTCCATACGGAAACTCGTCTGTTACAAAGGGATTTCATTTTTTTGAACTTATATGAACTCCATAATTTTTCTGTGTTCAAAATGCACCATTCAAAGCCACATCATCAATTTACAACCCTTTCCGACTTCATTTGTTATTTTTCATGCATTTACTTATTATTTTGAGCTATAAGACCATGAAATTGAAAAGCATTTGAAATGAACTCTGAAAATGTTCCAAGTTGGCATGGTATCATCATTTTACACACATAGCATGTGCAAGAAAGCACAGAGGCTTACGACAAAAACTGGTTGCACTTCGTGTACAAAACAAACAATCTCCTTCGAAGTATCAGGGTTTCATACGAAAATTCGTCTGTTACCAAGGGATTTCATTTTTTGAACTTATTTGAACTCCATAGTTTTTCTATGTTCAAAATGCACCATTCAAAGCCACATCATCAATTTACAACTCTTTCCGACTTCATTTGTTATTTTTCATGCATTTACTGATTATTTTGAGCTATAAGACCATGAAATTGAAAAGCATTTGAAATGAACTCTGAAAAGGTTCCAAGTTGGCATGGTATCATCATTTCACCCACATAGCAAGTGCAAGAAAGTACAGAGGCCTACGGCAAAAACTTGATGAACTTCATGTACAAAACACACAATCTCCTTCGAAGTATCGGGGTTTTATACGGAAACTCGTCTGTTATAAAGGGATTTCATTTTTTTGAACTTATTTGAACTCCATAGTTTTTCTGTGTTCAAACTGCACCATTCAAAGCCATATCAGCAATTTACAACCGTTTCCGACTTCATTTGTTATTTTTCATGCATTTACTTATTATTTTAAGATATTAGACCATTAAATTGAAAAGCATTTGAAATGAACTCTGAAAAGGTTTCAAGTTGGCATGGTATCATCATTTCACCCACATAGCATGTGAAAGAAAGTATAGAGGCCTACGACAAAAACTGGATGCACTTCGTGTACAAAACAGACAATCTCCTTCGAAGTATCAGAGTTTCATACGGAAACTCGTCTGTTATAAAGGGATTTCATTTTTTTGAACTTATTTGAATTCCATAGTTTTTCTATGTTCAAAATGCACCATTCAAAGCCACATCATCAATTTAGAACCATTTCCGACATCATTTGTTATTTTTCATGCATTTACTGATTATTTTGAGCTATTAGACCATGAAATTGAAAAGCATTTGAAATGAACTCTGAAAATGTTCCAAGTTGACATGGTATCATCATTTCACACACATAGCATGTGCAAGAAAGTACAGAGGCTTACGACAAAAACTCGATGCACTTCCTGTACAAAACAAACAATCTCCTTCGAAGTATCAGGGTTTCATACGAAAACTCGTCTGTTACCAAGGGATTTCATTTTTTTGAACTTATTTGAACTCCATAGTTTTTCTATGTTCAAAATGCACCATTCAAAGCCACATCATCAATTTACAACCCTTTCCGACTTCATTTGTTATTTTTCATGCATTTACTGATTATTTTGAGCTATAAGACAATGAAATTGAAAAGCATTTGAAATGAACTCTGAAAAGGTTCCAAGTTGGCATGGTATCATCATTTCACCCACATAGCAAGTGCAAGAAAGTACAAAGGCTTACGGAAAAAACTTGATGAACTTCGTGTACAAAACACACAATCTCCTTCGAAGTATCGGGGTTTTATACGAAAACTCGTCTGTTACAAAGGGATTTCATTTTTTTGAACTTATTTGAACTCCATAGTTATTCTGTTTTCAAACTGCACCATTCAAAGCCATATCATCAATTTACAACCGTTTCCGACTTCATTTGTTATTTTTCATGCATTAATTGATTATTTTAAGCTATTAGACCATTAAATTGAAAAGCATTTGAAATGAACTCTGAAAAGGTTTCAAGTTGGCATGGTATCATCATTTCACCCACATAGCATGTGAAAGAAAGTACAGAGGCTTACGACAAAAACTAGATGCACTTCGTGTACAAAACAGACAATCTCCTTCGAAGTATCAGAGTTTCATACGGAAACTCGTCTGTTATAAAGGGATTTCATTTTTTTGAACTTATTTGAACTCCATAGTTTTTCTGTGTTCAAAATGCACCATTCAAAGCCACATCATCAATGTACATCCCTTTCCAACTTCATTTGTTATTTTTCATGCATTTACTGATTATTTTGAGCTATAAGACCATGAAATTGAAAATCATTTGAAATGAACTCTGAAAAGGTTCCAAGTTGGCATGGTATCATCATTTCACCCTCATAGCCTCTATAGGAAAGTACAGAGGCTTACGGCAAAAACTTGATGAACTTCATGTACAAAACAGACAATTTCCTTCGAAGTATCAGCGTTTCATACGGAAACTCGTTTGTTACAAAGGGATTTCATTTTTTGAACTTATTTGATCTCCATAGTTTTTCTGTGTTCAAAATGCACCATTCAAAGCCACATCATCAATTTACAACCCTTTCCGACTTCATTTGTTATTTTTCATGCATTTACTTATTATTTTGAGCTATAAGACCATGAAATTGAAAAGCATTTGAAATGAACTCTGAAAAGGTTCCAAGTTGGCATGGTATCATCATTTCATCCACATAGCATGTGCAAGAAAGTACAGAGGCTTACGTCAAAAACTGGATGCACTTCATGTACAAAATAGACAATCTCCTTCGAAGTATCAGGGTTTCATATGGAAACTCGTGTGTTACAAGGCGATTTCATTTTTTTGAACTTATTTGAACTCCATAGTTTTTCTGTTTTCAAAACGCACCATTCAAAGCCACATCATTAATTTACAACACTTTCCGACATCATTTGTTATTTTTCATGGATTTACTAATTATTTTGAGCTATAAGACCATGAAATTGAAAAGCATTTGATATGAACTCTGAAAATTTTCCAAGTTGGCATGGTATCATCATTTCACACACATAGCAATATGCAAGAAAGTACAGAGGCTTACGACAAAAACTGGATGCACTTCGTGTACAAAATAGACAATCTCCTTCGAAGTATCAGGGTATCATACGAAAACTCGTCTGTTACCAAGGGATTTCATTTTTTTGAACTTATTTGAACTCCATAGTTTTTCTATGTTCAAAATGCACCATTCAAAGCCACATCATCAATTTACAACCCTTTCCGACTTCATTTGTTATTTTTCATGCATTTACTGATTATTTTGAGCTATAAGACCATGAAATTGAAAAGCATTTGAAATGAAGTCTGAAAAGGTTCCAAGTTGGCATGGTATCATCATTTCACCCACATAGCTTGTGCAAGAAAGTACAAAGGCTTACGGCAAAAACTAGATGCACTTCGTGTACAAAACAGTCAATCTCCTTCGAAGTATGAGGGTTTCATACGGAAACTCGTCTGTTACAAAGGGATTTCACTTTTTGAACTTATTTGAACTCCATAGTATTTCTGTGTTCAAAATGCACCATTCAAAGCCAGATCATCAATTTACAACCCTTTCCGACTTCATTTGTTATTTTTCACGCGTTTACCGATTATTTTGAGCTATAAGACCATGAAATTGAAAACCATTTGAAATAAACTCTGAAAATGTTCCAAGTTGGCATGGTATCATCATTTCACCCACATAGCATGTGCAAGAATGTACAGAGGCTTACGACAAAAACTGGATGCACTTCATGTACAAAACAGACAATCTCCTTTGAGGTATCAGGGTTTCATACGGAAACTCGTCTGTTACAAAGGGATTTCATTTTTTTGAACTTATATGAACTCCATAATTTTTCTGTGTTCAAAATGCACCATTCAAAGCCACATATTCAATTTACAACCCTTTCTGACTTCATTTGTTATTTTTCATGCATTTACTTATTATTTTGAGCTATAAGACCATGAAATTGAAAAGCATTTGAAATGAACTCTAAAAAGGTTCCAAGTTGGCATGGTATCATTATTTCACCCATATAGCATGTGCAAGAAAGTACAGAAGCTTACGTCAAAAACTGGATGCACTTCGTGTACAAAACAGACAATCTCCTTTGAAGTATCAGGGTTTCATACGGAAACTCGTGTGTTACAAAGGGATTTCATTTTTTTGAACTTATTTGAACTCCATAGTTTCTCTGTGTTCAAAATGCACCATTCAAAGCCACATCATCAATTTAGAACCCTTTCTGACATCATTTGTTATTTTTCATGCATTTATTGATTATTTTGAGCTATAAGACCATGAAATTGAAAAGCATTTGAAATGAACTCTGAAAATGTTCCAAGTTGGCATGGTATCATCATTTCACATACATAGCATGTGCAAGAAAGTACAGAGGCTTACGACAAAAACTGGATGCACTTCGTGTAAAAAACAAACAATCTCCTTCGAAGTATCAGGGTTTCATACGAAAACTCGTCTGTTACCAAGGGATTTCATTTTTTGAATTTATTTGAACTCCATAGTTTTTCTATGTTCAAAATGCACCATTCAAAGCCACATCATCAATTTACAACCCTTTCCGACTTCATTTGTTATTTTTCATGCATTTACTGATTATTTTGAGCTATAAGACCATGAAATTGAAAAGCATTTGAAATGAACTCTGAAAAGGTTCCAAGTTGGCATGGTATCATCATTTCACCCACATAGCAAGTGTAAGAAAGTACAGAGGCTTACGGCAAAAACATGATGAACTTCGTGTACAAAACACACAATCTCCTTCGAAGTATCGGGGTTTTATACGGAAACTCGTTTGTTACAAAGGGATTTCATTTTTTTGAACTTATTTGAACTCCATAGTTTTTCTGTGTTGAAACAGCACGATTCAAAGCCATATCATCAATTTACAACCGTTTCCGACTTCATTTGTTATTTTTCATGCATTTACTGATTATTTTAAGCTATTAGACCATTAAATTGAAAAACATTTGAAATGAACTCTGAAAAGGTTTCAAGTTGGCATGGTATCATCATTTCACCCACATAGCATGTGAAAGAAAGTACAGAGGCTTACGACAAAAAGTAGATGCACTTCGTGTACAAAACAGACAATCTCCTTCGAAGTATTAGAGTTTCATACGGAAACTCGTTTGTTACAAAGGGATTTCATTTTTTTGAACTTATTTGAACTCCATAGTTTTTCTGTGTTCAAAATGCACCATTCAAAGCCACATCATCAATTTAGAACCATTTCCGACATCATTTGTTATTTTTCATGCATTTACTGATTATTTTGAGCTATAAGACCATGAAATTGAAAAGCATTTGAAATGAACTCTGAAAATTTTCCAAGTTGGCATGGTTTCATACTTTGACACACATAGCATGTGCAAGAAAGTACAGAGGCTTACGACAAAAAATGGATGCACTTCGTGTACAAATAGACAATCTCCTTCGAAGTATCAGGGTTTCATACGAAAACTCGTCTGTTACCAAGGGATTTCATTTTTTTGAACTTATTTGAACTCCATAGTTTTTCTATGTTCAAAATGCACCATTCAAAGCCACATCATCAATTTACAACCCTTTCCGACTTCATTTGTTATTTTTCATGCATTTACTGATTATTTTGAGCTATAAGACCATGAAATTGAAAAGCATTTGAAATGAAGTCTGAAAAGGTTCCAAGTTGGCATGGTATCATCATTTCACCCACATAGCAAGCGCAAGAAAGTACAAAGGCTTACGGCAAAAACTGGATGCACTTCGTGTACAAAACAGTCAATCTCCTTCGACGTATGAGGGTTTCATACGGAAACTCGTCTGTTACAAAGGGATTTCATTTTTTTGAACTTATTTGAACTCCATAGTATTTCTGTGTTCAAAATGCACCATTCAAAGCCATATCATCAATTTACAACCCTTTCCGACTTCATTTGTTATTTTTCACGCATTTACCGATTATTTTGAGCTATAAGACCATGAAATTGAAAAGCATTTGAAATAAACTCTGAAAATGTTGCAAGTTGGCATTATCATCATTTCACCCACATAGCATGTGCAAGAAAGTAAAGAGGCTTACGACAAAAACTGGATGCACTTCGTGTACAAAATAGACAATCTCCTTCGAAGTATCAGGGTTTCATACGGAAACTCGTCTGTGACAAATGGATTTCATTTTCTGAAGTTATTTGAACTCCATAGTTTTTCTGTGTTCAAAATGCACCATTCAAAGTCACATATTCAATTTACAACCCTTTCCGACTTCATTTGTTATTTTTCATGCATTTACTGATTATTTTGAGCTATAAGACGATGAAAATGAAAATCATTTGAAATGAACTCTGAAAAGGTTCCATGTTGGCATGGTATCATCATTTCACCCACATAGCATGTGAAAGAAAGTACAGAGGCTTACGACAAAAACTGGATGCACTTCATGTACAAAACAGACAATCTCCTTTGAGGTATCAGGGTTTCATACGGAAACTCGTCTGTTACAAAGGGATTTCATTTTTTTGAACTTATATGAACTCCATAATTTTTCTGTGTTCAAAATGCACCATTCAAAGCCACATCATCAATTTACAACCCTTTCCGACTTCATTTGTTATTTTTCATGCATTTACTTATTATTTTGAGCTATAAGACCATGAAATTGAAAAGCATTTGAAATGAACTCTAAAAAGGTTCCAAGTTGGCATGGTATCATTATTTCACCCATATAGCATGTGCAAGAAAGTACAGAAGCTTACGTCAAAAACTGGATGCACTTCGTGTACAAAACAG
>NC_041393.1:127895398-127903400 GCF_002162155.2 Triticum dicoccoides
ACATAGCATGTGCAAGAAAGTACAGAGGCTTACGACAAAAACTGGATGCACTTCGTGTAAAAAACAAACAATCTCCTTCGAAGTATCAGGGTTTCATACGAAAACTCGTCTGTTACCAAGGGATTTCATTTTTTGAATTTATTTGAACTCCATAGTTTTTCTATGTTCAAAATGCACCATTCAAAGCCACATCATCAATTTACAACCCTTTCCGACTTCATTTGTTATTTTTCATGCATTTACTGATTATTTTGAGCTATAAGACCATGAAATTGAAAAGCATTTGAAATGAACTCTGAAAAGGTTCCAAGTTGGCATGGTATCATCATTTCACCCACATAGCAAGTGTAAGAAAGTACAGAGGCTTACGGCAAAAACATGATGAACTTCGTGTACAAAACACACAATCTCCTTCGAAGTATCGGGGTTTTATACGGAAACTCGTTTGTTACAAAGGGATTTCATTTTTTTGAACTTATTTGAACTCCATAGTTTTTTTGTGTTCAAACTACACGATTCAAAGCCATATCATCAATTTACAACCGTTTCTGACTTCATTTGTTATTTTTCATGCATTTACTGATTATTTTAAGCTATTAGACCATTAAATTGAAAACATTTGAAATGAACTCTGAAAAGGTTTCAAGTTGGCATGGTATCATCATTTCACCCACATAGCATGTGAAAGAAAGTACAGAGGCTTACGACAAAAACTGGATGCACTTCGTGTACAAAACAGACAATCTCCTTCGAAGTATCAGAGTTTCATACGGAAACTCGTCTGTTACCAAGGGATTTCATTTTTTTGAACTTATTTGAACTCCATAGTTTTTCTATGTTCAAAATGCACCATTCAAAGCCACATCATCAATTTACAACCCTTTCCGACTTCATTTGTTATTTTTCATGCATTTACTGATTATTTTGAGCTATAAGACCATGAAATTGAAAAGCATTTGAAATGAAGTCTGAAAAGGTTCCAAGTTGGCATGGTATCATCATTTCACCCACATAGCATGTGCAAGAAAGTACAAAGGCTTACGGCAAAAACTGGATGCACTTCGTGTACAAAACAGTCAATCTCCTTTGAGGTATCAGGGTTTCATACGGAAACTCGTCTGTTACAAAGGGATTTCATTTTTTGAACTTATATGAACTCCATAATTTTTCTGTGTTCAAAATGCACCATTCAAAGCCACATCATCAATTTACAACCCTTTTCGACTTCATTTGTTATTTTTCATGCATTTACTTATTATTTTGAGCTATAAGACCATGAAATTGAAAAGCATTTGAAATGAACTCTAAAAAGGTTCCAAGTTGGCATGGTATCATTATTTCACCCATATAGCATGTGCAAGAAAGTACAGAAGCTTACGTCAAAAACTGGATGCACTTCGTGTACAAAACAGACAATCTCCTTTGAAGTATCAGGGTTTCATATGGAAACTCGTGTGTTACAAAGGGATTTCATTTTTTTGAACTTATTTGAACTCCATAGTTTCTCTGTGTTCAAAATGCACCATTCAAAGCCACATCATCAATTTAGAACCCTTTCCGACATCATTTGTTATTTTTCATGCATTTACTGATTATTTTGGCTATAAGACCATGAAATTGAAAAGCATTTGACATGAACTCTGAAAATGTTCCAAATTGGCATGGTATCATCATTTCACACACATAGAATGTGCAAGAAATTACGGAGGCTTACGACAAAAACTGGATGCACTTCGTGTAAAAAACAAACAATCTCCTTCGAAGTATCAGGGTTTCATACGAAAACTCGTCCGTTACCAAGGGATTTCATTTTTTGAATTTATTTGAACTGCATAGTTTTTCTATGTTGAAAATGCACCATTCAAAGCCACATCATCAATTTACAACCCTTTCCGACTTCATTTGTTATTTTTCATGCATTTACTGATTATTTTGAGCTATAAGACCATGAAATTGAAAAGCATTTGAAATGAACTCTGAAAAGGTTCCAAGTTGGCATGGTATCATCATTTCACCCACATAGCAAGTGCAAGAAAGTACAGCGGCTTACGGCAAAAACTTGATGAACTTCGTGTACAAAACACACAATCTCCTTCAAAGTATCGAGGTTTTATACGGAAACTCGTCTGTTACAAAGGGATTTCATTTTTTTTAACTTATTTGAACTCCATAGTTTTTCTGTGTTCAAACTGCACTATTCAAAGCCATATCATCAATTTACAACCGTTTTCGACTTCATTTGTTATTTTTCATGCATTTACTGATTATTTTAAGCTATTAGACCATTAATTTGAAAAACATTTGAAATGAACTCTGAAAAGGTTTCAAGTTGGCATGGTATCGTCATTTCACCCACATAGCATGTGAAAGAAAGTACAGAGGCTTACGACAAAAACTAGATGCACTTCGTGTACAAAACAGACAATCTCCTTCGAAGTATCAGAGTTTCATACGGAAACTCGTCTGTTATAAAGGGATTTCATTTTTTTTGAACTTATTTGAACTCCATAGTTTTTCTGTGTTCAAAATGCACCATTCAAAGCCACATCATCAATTTACAACCCTTTCCGACATCATTTGTTATTTTTCATGCATTTACTGATTATTTTGATCTATAAGACCATGAAATTGAAAAGCATTTGAAATGAACTCTGAAAAGGTTCCAAGTTGGCATGGTATCATCATTTCACCCACATAGCATGTGCAAGAAAGTACAAAGGCTTACGGCAAAAACTGGATGCACTTCGTGTACAAAACAGTTAATCCCCTTCGAAGTATGAGGGTTTCATACGGAAACTCGACTGTTACAAAGGGATTTCATTTTTTTGAACTTATTTGAACTCCATAGTATTTCTGTGTTCAAAATGCACCATTCAAAGCCAGATCATCAATTTACAACCCCTTCCGACTTCATTTGTTATTTTTCACGCATTTACCGATTATTTTGAGCTATAAGACCATGAAATTGAAAAGCATTTGAAATGAACTCTGAAAATGTTCCAAGTTGGCATGGTATCATCATTTCACCCACATAGCATTTGCAAGAAAGTACAAAGGCTTACGGCAAAAACTGGATGCACTTCGTGTACAAAACAGACAATCTCCTTCGAAGTATCAGAGTTTCATACGGAAACTCGTCTGTTATAAAGGGATTTCATTTTTTCAACTTATTTGAACTCCATAGTTTTTCTGTGTTCAAAATGCACCATTCAAAGCCACATCATCAATTTACAACCGTTTCCGACTTCATTTGTTATTTTTCATGCATTTACTGATTATTTTAAGCTATTAGACCATTAATTTGAAAAACATTTGAAATGAACTCTGAAAAGGTTTCAAGTTGGCATGGTATCACCATTTCACCCACATAGCATGTGAAAGAAAGTACAGAGGCTTACGACACAAACTGGATGCACTTCGTGTACAAAGTAGATAATCTCCTTCGAAGTATCAGGGTTTTATACGGAAACTCGTCTGTGACAAATGGATTTCATTTTCTGAAGTTATTTGAACTCCATAGTTTTTCTATGTTCAAAATGCACCATTCAAAGTCACATATTCAATTTACAACCCTTTCCGACTTCATTTGTTATTTTTCATGCATTTAATGATTATTTTGAGCTATAAGACGATGAAAATGAAAATCATTTGAAATGAACTCTGAAAAGGTTCCAAGTTGGCATGGTATCATCATTTCACCCACATAGCATGTGAAAGAAAGTACAGAGGCTTACGGCAAAAACTGGATGCACTTCATGTACAAAACAGACAATCTCCTTTGAGGTATCAGGGTTTCATACGGAAACTCGTCTGTTACAAAGGGATTTCATTTTTTTGAACTTATATGAACTCCAAAATTTTTCTGTGTACAAAATGCACCATTCAAAGCCACATCATCAATTTACAACCCTTTCCGACTTCATTTGTTATTTTTCATGCATTTACTTATTATTTTGAGCTATAAGACCAGGAAATTGAAAAGCATTTGAAATGAACTCTAAAAAGGTTCCAAGTTGGCATGGTATCATTATTTCACCCATATAGCATGTGCAAGAAAGTACAGAAGCTTACGTCAAAAAGCTTACGTCAAAAACTGGATGCACTTCGTGTACAAAACAGACAATCTCCTCTGAAGTATCAGGGTTTCATACGGAAACTCGTGTGTTACAAAGGGATTTCATTTTTTTGAACTTATTTGAACTCCATAGTTTCTCTGTGTTCAAAATGCACCATTCAAAGCCACATCATCAATTTAGAACCCTTTCCGACATCATTTGTTATTTTTCATGCATTTACTGATTATTTTGAGCTATAAGACCATGAAATTGAAAAGCATTTGAAATGAACTCTGAAAATGTTCCAAGTTGGCATGGTATCATCATTTCACAAACATAGCATGTGCAAGAAAGTACAGAGGCTTACGACAAAAACTGGATGCACTTCGTGTAAAAAACAAACAATCTCCTTCGAAGTATCAGGGTTTCATACGAAAACTCGTCTGTTACCAAGGGATTTCATTTTTTGAATTTATTTGAACTCCATAGTTTTTCTATGTTCAAAATGCACCATTCAAAGCCACATCATAAATTTACAACCCTTTCCGACTTCATTTGTTATTTTTCATGCATTTACTGATTATTTTGAGCTATAAGACCATGAAATTGAAAAGCATTTGAAATGAACTCTGAAAAGGTTCCAAGTTGGCATGGTATCATCATTTCACCCACATAGCAAGTGCAAGAAGATACAGAGGCTTACGGCAAAAACTTGATGAACTTCGTGTACAAAACACACAATCTCCTTCGAAGTATCGGGGTTTTATACGGAAACTCGTCTGTTACAAAGGGATTTCATTTTTTTGAACTTATTTGAACTCCATAGTTTTTCTGTGTTCAAACTGCACCATTCAAAGCCATATCATCAATTTACAACCATTTCCGACTTCATTTATTATTATTCATGCATTTACTGATTATTTTAAGCTATTAGACCATGAAAATGAAAAACATTTGAAATGAACTCTGAAAAGGTTTCAAGTTGGCATGGTATCATCATTTCACCCACATAGCATGTGAAAGAAAGTACAGAGGCTTACGGCAAAAACTGGATGCACTTCATGTATAAAAACAGACAATCTCCTTCGAAGTATCAGAGTTTCATACGGAAACTCGTCTGTTATAAAGGGATTTCATTTTTTTGAACTTATTTGAACTCCATAGTTTTTCTGTGTTCAAAATGCACCATTCAAAGCCACATCATCAATTTACAACCGTTTCCGACTTCATTTGTTATTTTTAATGCATTTACTGATTATTTTAAGCTATTAGACCATTAATTTGAAAAACATTTGAAATGAACTCTGAAAAGGTTTCAAGTTGGCATGGTATCACCATTTCACCCACATAGCATGTGAAAGAAAGTACAGAGGCTTACGACAAAAACTGGATGCACTTCGTGTACAAAATAGATAATCTCCTTCAAAGTATCAGGGTTTTATACGGAAACTCGTCTGTGACAAATGGATTTCATTTTCTGAAGTTATTTGAACTCCATAGTTTTTCTATGTTCAAAATGCACCATTCAAAGCCACATATTCAATTTACAACCCTTTCCGACTTCATTTGTTATTTTTCATGCATTTACTGATTATTTTGAGCTATAAGACGATGAAAATGAAAATCATTTGAAATGAACTCTGAAAAGGTTCCAAGTTGGCATGGTATCATCATTTCACCCACATAGCATGTGAAAGAAAGTACAGAGGCTTACGGCAAAAACTGGATGCACTTCATGTACAAAACAGACAATCTCCTTTGAGGTATCAGGGTTTCATACGGAAACTCGTCTGTTACAAAGGGATTTCATTTTTTTGAACTTATATGAACTCCATAATTTTTCTGTGTTCAAAATGCACCATTCAAAGCCACATCATCAATTTACAACCCTTTCCGACTTCATTTGTTATTTTTCATGCATTTACTTATTATTTTGAGCTATAAGATCAGGAAATTGAAAAGCATTTGAAATGAACTCTAAAAAGGTTCCAAGTTGGCATGGTATCATTATTTCACCCATATAGCATGTGCAAGAAAGTACAGAAGCTTACGTCAAAAACTGGATGCATTTCGTGTACAAAACAGACAATCTCCTCTGAAGTATCAGGGTTTCATACGGAAACTCGTGTGTTACAAAGGGATTTCATTTTTTTGAACTTATTTGAACTCCATAGTTTCTCTGTGTTCAAAATGCACCATTCAAAGCCACATCATCAATTTAGAACCCTTTCCGACATCATTTGTTATTTTTCATGCATTTACTGATTATTTTGAGCTATAAGACCATGAAATTGAAAAGCATTTGAAATGAACTCTGAAAATGTTCCAAGTTGGCATGGTATAATCATTTCACACACATAGCATGTGCAAGAAAGTACAGAGGCTTACGACAAAAACTGGATGCACTTCGTGTAAAAAACAAACAATCTCCTTCGAAGTATCAGGGTTTCATACAAAAACTCGTCTGTTACCAAGGGATTTCATTTTTTGAATTTATTTGAACTCCATAGTTTTTCTATGTTCAAAATGCACCATTCAAAGCCACATCATCAATTTACAACCCTTTCCGACTTCATTTGTTATTTTTCATGCATTTACTGATTAGTTTGAGCTATAAGACCATGAAATTGAAAAGCATTTGAAATGAACTCTGAAAAGGTTCCAAGTTGGCATGGTATCATCATTTCACCCACATAGCAAGTGCAAGAAGATACAGAGGCTTACGGCAAAAACTTGATGAACTTCGTGTACAAAACACACAATCTCCTTCGAATTATCGGGGTTTTATACGGAAACTCGTCTGTTACAAAGGGATTTCATTTTTTTTAAACTTATTTGAACTCCATAGTTTTTCTGTGTTCAAACTGCACCATTCAAAGCCATATCATCAATTTACAACCGTTTCCGACTTCATTTGTAATTATTCATGCATTTACTGATTATTTTAAGCTATTAGACCATGAAAATGAAAAACATTTGAAATGAACTCTGAAAAGGTTTCAAGTTGGCATGGTATCATCATTTCACCCACATAGCATGTGAAAGAAAGTACAGAGGCTTACGACAAAAACTGGATGCACTTCGTGTACAAAACAGACAATCTCCTTCGAAGTATCAGGGTTTCATACAAAAACTCGTCTGTTATAAAGGGATTTCATTTTTTTGAACTTATTTGAACTCCATAGTTTTTTTGTGTTCAAAATGCACCATTCAAAGCCACGTCATCAATTTACAACCCTTGACGACTTCATTTGTTATTTTTCATGCATTTAATTATTATTTTGAACTATAAGACCATGAAATTGAAAAGCATGTGAAATGAACTCTGAAAAGGTTCCAAGTTGGCATGGTATCATAATTTCATCCACATAGCATGTGCAAGAAAGTACAGAGGCTTACGTCAAAAACTGGATGCACTTCGTGTACAAAATAGACAATCTCCTTCGAAGTATCAGGGTTTCATATGGGAACTCGTGTGCTACAAAGGGATTTCATTTTTTTGAACTTATTTGAACTCCATAGTTTTTCTATTTTCAAAACGCACCATTCAAAGCCACATCATTAATTTACAACACTTTCCGGCATCATTTGTTATTTTTCATGCATTTACTCATTATTTTGAGCTATAAGACCATGAAATTGAAAATCATTTGAAATGAACTCTGAAAAAGTTCCAAGTTGGCATGGTATCATCATTTCACACACATAGCATCTGCAAGAAAGTACAGAGGCTTACGACAAAAACTGGATGCACTTCGTGTACAAAATAGACAATCTCCTTCGAAGTATCATGGTTTCATATGGAAACTCGTGTGTTACAAAGGGATTTCATTTTTTGAACTTATTTGAACTCCATAGTTTTTCTGTGTTCAAAATGCACCACTCAAAGCCACATCATCAATTTACAACCCTTTCCGACTTCATTTGTTATTTTTCATGCATTTACT
>NC_041393.1:127903805-127908829 GCF_002162155.2 Triticum dicoccoides
TTCAAAACGCACCATTCAAAGCCACATCATTAATTTACAACACTTTCCGACATCATTTGTTATTTTTCATGCATTTACTCATTATTTTGAGCTATAAGACCATGAAATTGAAAATCATTTGAAATGAACTCTGAAAATGTTCCAAGTTGGCATGGTATCATCATTTCACACACAAAGCATGTGCAAGAAAGTACAGAGGCTTACGACAAAAACTGGATGCACTTCGTGTACAAAATAGACAATCTCCTTCGAAGTATCAGGGTTTCATATGGAAACTCGTGTGGTACAAAGGGATTTCATTTTTTTGAACTTATTTGAACTCCATAGTTTTCCTGTGTTCAAAATGCACCATTCAAAGCCACATCATCACTTTAAAACCCTTTCCGACTTCATTTGTTATTTTTCATGCATTTACTGATTATTTTGAGCTATAAGACCATGAAATTGAAAAGCATTTGAAATGAACTCTGAAAAGGTTCCAAGTTGGCATGGTATCATCATTTCACCCACATAGCAAGTGCAAGAAGATACAGAGGCTTACGGCAAAAACTTGATGAACTTCGTGTACAAAACACACAATCTCCTTCGAAGTATCGGGGTTTTATACGGAAACTCGTCTGTTACAAAGGGATTTCATTTTTTTAAACTTATTTGAACTCCACAGTTTTTCTGTGTTCAAACTGCACCATTCAAAGCCATATCATCAATTTACAACCGTTTCCGACTTCATTAGTTATTATTCATGCATTTACTGATTATTTTAAGCTATTAGACCATGAAAATGAAAAACATTTGAAATGAACTCTGAAAAGGTTTCAAGTTGGCATGGTATCATCATTTCACCCACATAGCATGTGAAAGAAAGTACAGAGGCTTACGACAAAAACTGGATGCACTTCGTGTACAAAACAGACAATCTCCTTCGAAGTATCAGGGTTTCATACAAAAACTCATCTGTTATAAAGGGATTTCATTTTTTTGAACTTATTCGAACTCCATAGTTTTTCTGTGTTCAAAATGCACCATTCAAAGCCACATCATCAATTTACAACCCTTGACGACTTCATTTGTTATTTTTCATGCATTTAATTATTATTTTGAACTATAAGACCATGAAATTGAAAAGCATTTGAAATGAACTCTGAAAAGGTTCCAAGTTGGCATGGTATCATCATTTCATCCACATAGCATGTGCAAGAAAGTAAAGAGGCTTACGTCAAAAACTGGATGCACTTCGTGTACAAAATAGACAATCTCCTTCGAAGTATCAGGGTTTCATATGGGAACTCGTGTGCTACAAAGGGATTTCATTTTTTTGAACTTATTTGAACTCCATAGTTTTTCTATTTTCAAAACGCACCATTCAAAGCCACATCATTAATTTACAACACTTTCCGGCATCATTTGTTATTTTTCATGCATTTACTCATTATTTTGAGCTATAAGACCATGAAATTGAAAATCATTTGAAATGAACTCTGAAAATGTTCCAAGTTGGCATGGTATCATCATTTCACACACATAGCATGTGCAAGAAAGTACAGAGGCTTACGACAAAAACTGGATGCACTTCGTGTACAAAATAGACAATCTCCTTCGAAGTATCAGGGTTTCATATGGAAACTCGTGTGTTACAAAGGGATTTCATTTTTTGAACTTATTTGAACTCCATAGTTTTTCTGTGTTCAAAATGCACCACTCAAAGCCACATCATCAATTTACAACCCTTTCCGACTTCATTTGTTATTTTTCATGCATTTACTGATTATTTTGAGCTATAAGACCATGAAATTGAAAATCATTTGAAATGAACACTGAAAAGGTTCCAAGTTGGCATGGTATCATCATTTCATCCACATAGCATCTGCAAGAAAGTACAGAGGCTTACGTCAAAAACTGTATGCACTTCGTGTACAAAACAGACAATCTCCTTCGAAGTATCAGGGTTTCATATGGGAACTCGTGTGCTACAAAGGGATTTCATTTTTTTGAACTTGCTTGAACTCCATAGTTTTTCTGTTTTCAAAACGCACCATTCAAAGCCACATCATTAATTCACAACACTTTCCGACATCATTTGTTATTTTTCATGCATTTACTCATTATTTTGAGCTATAAGACCATGAAATTGAAAATCATTTGAAATGAACTCTGAAAATGTTCCAAGTTGGCATGGTATCATCATTTCACACACAAAGCATGTGCAAGAAAGTACAGAGGCTTACGACAAAAACTGGATGCACTTCGTGTACAAAATAGACAATCTCCTTCGAAGTATCAGGGTTTCATATGGAAACTCGTGTGGTACAAAAGGATTTCATTTTTTTGAACTTATTTGAACTCCATAGTTTTCCTGTGTTCAAAATGCACCATTCAAAGCCACATCATCACTTTAAAACCCTTTCCGACTTCATTTGTTATTTTTCATGCATTTACTGATTATTTTGAGCTATAAGACCATGAAATTGAAAAGCATTTGAAATGAACTCTGAAAAGGTTCCAAGTTGGCATGGTATCATCATTTCACCCACATAGCAAGTGCAAGAAGATACAGAGGCTTACGGCAAAAACTTGATGAACTTCGTGTACAAAACACACAATCTCCTTCGAAGTATCGGGGTTTTATACGGAAACTCGTCTGTTACAAAGGGATTTCATTTTTTTTAAACTTATTTGAACTCCATAGTTTTTCTGTGTTCAAACTACACCATTCAAAGCCATATCATCAATTTACAACCGTTTCCGACTTCATTTGTTATTATTCATGCATTTACTGATTATTTTAAGCTATTAGACCATGAAAATGAAAAACATTTGAAATGAACTCTGAAAAGGTTTCAAGTTGGCATGGTATCATCATTTCACCCACATAGCATGTGAAAGAAAGTACAGAGGCTTACAACAAAAACTGGATGCACTTCGTGTACAAAACAGACAATCTCCTTCGAAGTATCAGGGTTTCATACAAAAACTCGTCTGTTATAAAGGGATTTCATTTTTTTGAACTTATTCGAACTCCATAGTTTTTCTGTGTTCAAAATGCACCATTCAAAGCCACATCATCAATTTACAACCCTTGACGACTTCATTTGTTATTTTTCATGCATTTAATTATTATTTTGAACTATAAGACCATGAAATTGAAAAGCATTTGAAATGAACTCTGAAAAGGTTCCAAGTTGTCATGGTATCATCATTTCATCCACATACCATGTGCAAGAAAGTACAGAGGCTTACGTCAAAAACTGGATGCACTTCGTGTACAAAATAGACAATCTCCTTCGAAGTATCAGGGTTTCATATGGGAACTCGTGTGCTACAACGGGATTTCATTTTTTTGAACTTATTTGAACTCCATAGTTTTTCTATTTTCAAAACGCACCATTCAAAGCCACATCATTAATTTACAACATTTTCCGGCATCATTTGTTATTTTTCATGCATTTACTCATTATTTTGAGCTATAGGACCATGAAATTGAAAATCATTTGAAATGAACTCTGAAAATGTTCCAAGTTGGCATGGTATCATCATTTCACACACATAGCATGTGCAAGAAAGTACAGAGGCTTACGACAAAAACTGGATGCACTTCGTGTACAAAATAGACAATCTCCTTCGAAGTATCAGGGTTTCATATGGAAACTCGTGTGTTACAAAGGGATTTCATTTTTTGAACTTATTTGAACTCCATAGTTTTTCTGTGTTCAAAATGCACCACTCAAAGCCACATCATCAATTTACAACCCTTTCCGACTTCATTTGTTATTTTTCATGCATTTACTGATTATTTTGAGCTATAAGACCATGAAATTGAAAATCATTTGAAACGAACTCTGAAAAGGTTCCAAGTTGGCATGGTATCATCATTTCATCCACATAGCATCTGCAAGAAAGTACAGAGGCTTACGTCAAATACTGTATGCACTTCGTGTACAAAACACACAATCTCCTTCGAAGTATCGGGGTTTTATACGGAAACTCGTCTGTTACAAAGGGATTTCATTTTTTTTAAACTTATTTGAACTCCATAGTTTTTCTGTGTTCAAAACGCACCATTCAAAGCCACATCATTAATTTACAACACTTTCCGACATCATTTGTTATTTTTCATGCATTTACTCATTATTTTGAGCTATAAGACCATGAAATTGAAAATCATTTGAAATGAACTCTGAAAATGTTCCAAGTTGGCATGGTATCATCATTTCACACACAAAGCATGTGCAAGAAAGTACAGAGGCTTACGACAAAAACTGGATGCACTTCGTGTACAAAATAGACAATCTCCTTCGAAGGATCAGGGTTTCATATGGAAACTCGTGTGGTACAAAGGGATTTCATTTTTTTGAACTTATTTGAACTCCATAGTTTTCCTGTGTTCAAAATGCACCACTCAAAGACACATCATCACTTTAAAACCCTTTCCGACTTCATTTGTTATTTTTCATGCATTTACTGATTATTTTGAGCTATAAGACCATGAAATTGAAAATCATTTGAAATGAACTCTGAAAAGGTTCCAAGTTGGCATGGTATCATCATTTCACCCACATAGCATGTGCAAGAAAGTAGAGAGGCTTACGACAAAAACTTGATGAACTTCATGTACAAAACAGACAATTTCCTTCGAAGTATCAGGGTTTCATACGGAAACTCGTGTGCTACAAAGGGATTTCATTTTTTTGAACTTGTTTGAACTCCATAGTTTTTATGTTTTCAAAACGCACCATTCAAAGCCACATCATTAATTTACAACACTTTCCGACATCATTTGTTATTTTTCATGCATTTACTCATTATTTTGAGCTATAAGACCATGAAATTGAAAATCATTTGAAATGAACTCTGAAAATGTTCCAAGTTGGCATGGTATCATCATTTCACACACATAGCATGTGCAAGAAAGTACAGAGGCTTACGACAAAAACTGGATGCACTTCGTGTACAAAATAGACAATCTCCTTCGAAGTATCAGGGTTTCATATGGGAACTCGTGTGCTACAAAGGGATTTCATTTTTTT
>NC_041393.1:127909169-127922839 GCF_002162155.2 Triticum dicoccoides
GGCATGGTATCATCATTTCACCCACATAGCATGTGCAAGAAAGTACAGAGGCTTACGGCAAAAACTTGATGAACTTCATGTACAAAACAGACAATTTCCTTCGAAGTATCAGGGTTTCATACGGAAACTCGTGTGCTACAAAGGGATTTCATTTTTTTGAACTTGTTTGAACTCCATAGTTTTTATGTTTTCAAAACGCACCATTCAAAGCCACATCATTAATTTACAACACTTTCCGACATCATTTGTTATTTTCATGCATTTACTCATTATTTTGAGCTATAAGACCATGAAATTGAAAATCATTTGAGAATGAACTCTGAAAATGTTCCAAGTTGGCATGGTATCATCATTTCACACACATAGCATGTGCAAGAAAGTACAGAGGCTTACGACAAAAACTGGATGCACTTCGTGTACAAAATAGACAATCTCCTTCGAAGTATCAGGGTTTCATATGGGAACTCGTGTGCTACAAAGGGATTTCATTTTTTTGAACTTATTTGAACTCCATAGTTTCTCTGTGTTCAAAATGCACCATTCAAAGCCACATCATCAATTTAGAACCCTTTCCGACATCATTTGTTATTTTTCATGCATTTACTGATTATTTTGAGCTATAAGACCATGAAATTGAAAATCATTTGAAATGAACTCTGAAAAGGTTCCAAGTTGGCATGGTATCATCATTTCATCCACATAGCATATGCAAGAAAGTACAGAGGCTTACGTCAAAAACTGTATGCACTTCGTGTACAAAACAGACAATCTCCTTCGAAGTATCAGGGTTTCATATGGGAACTCGTGTGCTAGAAAGGGATTTCATTTTTTTGAACTTGTTTGAACTCCATAGTTTTGCTGTTTTCAAAACGCACCATTCAAAGCCACATCATTAATTTACAACACTTTCCGACATCAATTGTTATTTTTCATGCATTTACTCATTATTTTGAGCTATAAGACCATCAAATTGAAAATCATTTGAAATGAACTCTGAAAATGTTCCAAGTTGGCATGGTATCATCATTTCACACACATAGCATGTGCAAGAAAGTACAGAGGCTTACGACAAAAACTGGATGCACTTCGTGTACAAAATAGACAATCTCCTTCGAAGTATCAGGGTTTCATATGGAAACTCGTGTGGTACAAAGGGATTTCATTTTTTTGAACTTATTTCAACTCCATTGTTTTCCTGTGTTCAAAATGCACCACTCAAAGACACATCATCACTTCAAAACCCTTTCCGACTTCATTTGTTATTTTTCATGCATTTACTGATTATTTTGAGCTATAAGACCATGAAATTGAAAATCATTTGAAATGAACTCTGAAAAGGTTCCAAGTAGGCATGGTATCATCATTTCACCCACATAGCATGTGCAAGAAAGTACAGAGGCTTACGGCAAAAACTTGATGAACTTCATGTACAAAACAGACAATTTCCTTCGAAGTATCAGGGTTTCATACGGAAACTCGTGTGCTACAAAGGGATTTCATTTTTTTGAACTTGTTTGAACTCCATAGTTTTTATGTTTTCAAAACGCACCATTCAAAGCCACATCATTAATTTACAACACTTTCCGACATCATTTGTTATTTTCATGCATTTACTCATTATTTTGAGCTATAAGACCATGAAATTGAAAATCATTTGAGAATGAACTCTGAAAATGTTCCAAGTTGGCATGGTATCATCATTTCACACACATAGCATGTGCAAGAATGTACAGAGGCTTACGACAAAAACTGGATGCACTTCGTGTACAAAATAGACAATCTCCTTCGAAGTATCAGGGTTTCATATCGGAACTCGTGTGCTACAAAGGGATTTCATTTTTTTGAACTTATTTGAACTCCATAGTTTCTCTGTGTTCAAAATGCACCATTCAAAGCCACATCATCAATTTAGAACCCTTTCCGACATCATTTTTTATTTTTCATGCATTTACTGATTATTTTGAGCTATAAGACCATGAAATTGAAAATCATTTGAAATGAACTCTGAAAAGGTTCCAAGTTGGCATGGTATCATCATTTCATCCACATAGCATCTGCAAGAAAGTACAGAGGCTTACGTCAAAAACTGTATGCACTTCGTGTACAAAACAGACAATCTCCTTCGAAGTATCAGGGTTTCATATGGGAACTCGTGTGCTACAAAGGGATTTCATTTTTTTGAACTTGTTTGAACTCCATAGTTTTTCTGTTTTCAAAACGCACCATTCAAAGCCACATCATTAATTTACAACACTTTCCGACATCATTTGTTATTTTTCATGCATTTACTCATTATTTTGAGCTATAAGAGCATGAAATTGAAAATCATTTGAAATGAACTCTGAAAATGTTCCAAGTTGGCATGGTATCATCATTTCACACACATAGCATGTGCAAGAAAGTACAGAGGCTTACGACAAAAACTGGATGCACTTCGTGTACAAAATAGACAATCTCCTTCGAAGTATCAGGGTTTCATATGGGAACTCGTGTGCTACAAAGGGATTTCATTTTTTTGAACTAATTTGAACTCCATAGTTCCTCTGTGTTCAAAATGCACCATTCAAAGCCACATCATCAATTTAGAACCCTTTCCGACATCATTTGTTATTTTTCATGCATTTACTGATTATTTTGAACTATAAGACCATGAAATTGAAAATCATTTGAAATGAACTGTGAAAAGGTTCCAAGTTGGCATGGTATCATCATTTCATCCACATAGCATCTGCAAGAAAGTATAGAGGCTTACGTCAAAAACTGTATGCACTTCGTGTACAAAACAGACAATCTCCTTCGAAGTATCAGGGTTTCATATGGGAACTCGTGTGCTACAAAGGGATTTAATTTTTTTGAACTTGTTTTAACTCCATAGTTTTGCTGTTTTCAAAACGCACCATTCAAAGCCACATCATTAATTTACAACACTTTCCGACATCATTTGTTATTTTTCATGCATTTACTCATTATTTTGAGCTATAAGACCATGAAATTGAAAATCATTTGAAATGAACTCTGAAAATGTTCCAAGTTGGCCTGGTATCATCATTTCAGACACATAGCATGTGCAAGAAAGTACAGAGGCTTACGACAAAAACTGGATGCACTTCGTGTACAAAATAGACAATCTCCTTCGAAGTATCAGGGTTTCATATGGAAACTCGTATGGTACAAAGGGATTTCATTTTTTTGAACTTATTTGAACTCCATAGTTTTCCTGTGTTCAAAATGCACCACTCAAAGACACATCATCACTTGAAAACCCTTTCCGACTTCATTTGTTATTTTTCATGCATTTACTGATTATTTTGAGCTATAAGACCATGAAATTGAAAATCATTTGAAATGAACTCTGAAAAGGTTCCAAGTTGGCATGGTATCATCATTTCACCCACATAGCATGTGCAAGAAAGTATAGAGGCTTACGGCAAAAACTTGATGAACTTCATGTACAAAACAGACAATTTCCTTCGAAGTATCAGGGTTTCATACGGAAACTCGTGTGCTACAAAGGGATTTCATTTTTTTGAACTTGTTTGAACTCCATAGTTTTTATGTTTTCAAAACGCACCATTCAAAGCCACATCATTAATTTACAACACTTTCCGACATCATTTGTTATTTTTCATTCATTTACTCATTATTTTGAGCTATAAGACCATGAAATTGAAAATCATTTGAAATGAACTCTGAAAATGTTCCAAGTTGGCATGGTATCATCATTTCACACACATAGCATGTGCAAGAAAGTACAGAGGCTTACGACAGAAACTGGATGCACTTCGTGTACAAAATAAACAATCTCCTTCGAAGTATCAGGGTTTCATTTGGGAACTCGTGTGCTACAAAGGGATTTCATTTTTTTGAACTTATTTGAACTCCATAGTTTCTCTGTGTTCAAAATGCGCCATTCCAACCCACATCATCAATTTAGAACCCTTTCCGACATCATTTGTTATTTTTCATGCATTTACTGATTATTTTGAGCTATAAGACCATGAAATTGAAAATCATTTGAAATGAACTCTGAAAAGGTTCCAAGTTGGCATGGTATCATCATTTCATCCACATAGCATCTGCAAGAAAGTACAGAGGCTTACGTCAAAAACTGTATGCACTTCGTGTACAAAACAGACAATCTCCTTCGAAGTATCAGGGTTTCATATGGGAACTCGTGTGCTACAAAGGGATTTCATTTTTTTGAACTTGTTTGAACTCCATAGTTTTTCTGTTTTCAAAACGCACCATTCAAAGCCACATCATTAATTTACAACACTTTCCGACATCATTTGTTATTTTTCATGCATTTACTCATTATTTTGAGCTATAAGACCATGAAATTGAAAATCATTTGAAATGAACTCTGAAAATGTTCCAAGTTGGCATGGTATCATCATTTCACACACATAGCATGTGCAAGAAAGTACAGAGGTTTACAACAAAAACTGGATGCACTTCGTGTACAAAATAGACAATCTCCTTCGAAGTATCAGGGTTTCATATGGAAACTCGTGTGGTACAAAGGGATTTCATTTTTTTGAACTTATTTGAACTCCATAGTTTTCTTGTGTTCAAAATGCACCACTCAAAGACACATCATCACTTTAAAACCCTTTCCGACTTCATTTGTTATTTTTCATGCATTTACTGATTATTTTGAGCTATAAGACCATGAAATTGAAAATCATTTGAAATGAACTCTGAAAAGGTTCCAAGTTGGCATGGTATCATCATTTCACCCACATAGCATGTGCAAGAAAGTACAGAGGCTTACGGCAAAAACTTGATGAACTTCATGTACAAAACAGACAATTTCCTTCGAAGTATCAGGGTTTCATACGGAAACTCGTGTGCTACAAAGGGATTTCATTTTTTTGAACTTGTTTGAACTCCATAGTTTTTATGTTTTCAAAACGCACCATTCAAAGCCACATCATTAATTTACAACACTTTCCGACATCATTTGTTATTTTCATGCATTTACTCATTATTTTGAGCTATAAGACCATGAAATTGAAAATCATTTGAGAATGAACTCTGAAAATGTTCCAAGTTGGCATGGTATCATCATTTCACACACATAGCATGTGCAAGAAAGTACAGAGGCTTGCGACAAAAACTGGATGCACTTCGTGTACAAAATAGACAATCTCCTTCGAAGTATCAGGGTTTCATATGGGAACTCGTGTGCTACAAAGGGATTTCATTTTTTTTAACTTATTTGAACTCCATAGTTTCTCTGTGTTCAAAATGCACCATTCAAAGCCACATCATCAATTTAGAACCCTTTCCGACATTATTTGTTATTTTTCATGCATTCACTGATTATTTTGAGCTATAAGACCATGAAATTGAAAATCATTTGAAATGAACTCTGAAAAGGTTCCAAGTTGGCATGGTATCATCATTTCATCCACATAGCATCTGCAAGAAAGCACAGAGGCTTACGTCAAAAACTGTATGCACTTCGTGTACAAAACAGACAATCTCCTTCGAAGTATCAGGGTTTCATATGGGAACTCGTGTGCTACAAAGGGATTTCATTTTTTTGAACTTGTTTGAACTCCATAGTTTTTCTGTTTTCAAAATGCACCATTCAAAGCCACATCATTAATTTACAACACTTTCCGACATCATTTGTTATTTTTCATGCATTTACTCATTATTTTGAGCTATAAGACCATGAAATTGAAAATCATTTGAAATGAACTCTGAAAATGTTCCAAGTTGGCATGGTATCATCATTTCACACACATAGCATGTGCAAGAAAGTACAGAGGCTTACGACAAAAACTGGATGCACTTCGTGTACAAAATAGACAATCTCCTTCGAAGTATCAGGGTTTCATATGGGAACTCGTGTGCTACAAAGGGATTTCATTTTTTTTAACTTATTTGAACTCCATAGTTTCTCTGTGTTCAAAATGCACCATTCAAAGCCACATCATCAATTTAGAACCCTTTCCGACATCATTTGTTATTTTTCATGCATTTATTGATTATTTTGAACTATAAGACCATGAAATTGAAAATCATTTGAAATGAACTCTGAAAAGGTTCCAAGTTGGCATGGTATCATCATTTCATCCACATAGCATCTGCAAGAAAGTACAGAGGCTTACGTCAAAAACTGTATGCACTTCGTGTACAAAACAGACAATCTCCTTCGAAGTATCAGGGTTTCATATGGGAACTCGTGTGCTACAAAGGGATTTCATTTTTTTGAACTTGTTTGAACTCCATAGTTTTGCTGTTTTCAAAACGCACCATTCAAAGCCACATCATTAATTTACAACACTTTCCGACATCATTTGTTATTTTTCATGCATTTACTCATTATTTTGAGCTATAAGACCATGAAATTGAAAATCATTTGAAATGAACTCTGAAAATGTTCCAAGTTGGCCTGGTATCATCATTTCACACACATAGCATGTGCAAGAAAGTACAGAGGCTTACGACAAAAACTGGATGCACTTCGTGTACAAAATAGACAATCTCCTTCGAAGTATCAGGGTTTCATATGGAAACTCGTGTGGTACAAAGGGATTTCATTTTTTTGAACTTATTTGAACTCCATAGTTTTCCTGTGTTCAAAATGCACCACTCAAAGACACATCATCACTTTAAAACCCTTTCCGACTTCATTTGTTATTTTTCATGCATTTACTGATTATTTTGAGCTATAAGACCATGAAATTGAAAATCATTTGAAATGAACTCTGAAAAGGTTCCAAGTTGGCATGGTATCATCATTTCACCCACATAGCATGTGCAAGAAAGTACAGAGGCTTACGGCAAAAACTGTATGCACTTCGTGTACAAAACAGACAATTTCCTTCGAAGTATCAGGGTTTCATACGGAAACTCGTGTGCTACAAAGGGATTTCATTTTTTTGAACTTGTTTGAACTCCATAGTTTTTATGTTTTCAAAACGCACCATTCAAAGCCACATCATTAATTTACAACACTTTCCGACATCATTTGTTATTTTTCATGCATTTACTCATTATTTTGAGCTATAAGACCATGAAATTGAAAATCATTTGAAATGAACTCTGAAAATGTTCCAAGTTGGCATGGTATCATCATTTCACACACATAGCATGTGCAAGAAAGTACAGAGGCTTACGACAGAAACTGGATGCACTTCGTGTACAAAATAGACAATCTCCTTCGAAGTATCAGCGTTTCATATGGGAACTCGTGTGCTACAAAGGGATTTCATTTTTTTGAACTTATTTGAACTCCATAGTTTCTCTGTGTTCAAAATGCGCCATTCAAAGCCACATCATCAATTTAGAACCCTTTCCGACATCATTTGTTATTTTTCATGCATTTACTGATTATTTTGAGCTATAAGACCATGAAATTAAAAATCATTTGAAATGAACTCTGAAAAGGTTCCAAGTTGGCATGGTATCATCATTTCATCCACATAGCATCTGCAAGAAAGTACAGAGGCTTACGTCAAAAACTGTATGCACTTCTTGTACAAAACAGACAATGTCCTTCGAAGTATCAGGGCTTCATATGGGAACTCGTGTGCTACAAAGGGATTTCATTTTTTTGAACTTGTTTGAACACCATAGTTTTTCTGTTTTCAAAACGCACCATTCAAAGCCACATCATTAATTTACAACACTTTCCGACATCATTTGTTATTTTTCATGCATTTACTCATTATTTTGAGCTATAAGACCATGAAATTGAAAATCATTTGAAATGAACTCTGAAAATGTTCCAAGTTGGCATGGTATCATCATTTCACACACATAGCATGTGCAAGAAAGTACAGAGGCTTACGACAAAAACTGGATGCACTTCGTGTACAAAATAGACAATCTCCTTCCAAGTATCAGGGTTTCATATGGGAACTCGTGTGCTACAAAGGGATTTCATTTTTTTGAACTTATTTGAACTCCATAGTTTCTCTGTGTTCAAAATGCACCATTCAAAGCCACATCATCAATTTAGAACCCTTTCCGACATCATTTGTTATTTTTCATGCATTTACTGATTATTTTGAACTATAAGACCATGAAATTGAAAATCATTTGAAATGAACTCTGAAAAGGTTCCAAGTTGGCATGGTATCATCATTTCATCCACATAGCATCTGCAAGAAAGTACAGAGGCTTACGTCAAAAACTGTATGCACTTCGTGTACAAAACAGACAATCTCCTTCGAAGTATCAGGGTTTCATATGGGAACTCGTGTGCTACAAAGGGATTTCATTTTTTTGAACTTGTTTGAACTCCATAGTTTTGCTGTTCTCAAAACGCACCATTCAAAGCCACATCATTAATTTACAACACTTTCCGACATCATTTGTTATTTTTCATGCATTTACTCATTATTTTGAGCTATAAGACCATGAAATTGAAAATCATTTGAAATGAACTCTGAAAATGTTCCAACTTGGCCTGGTATCATCATTTCACACACATAGCATGTGCAAGAAAGTACAGAGGCTTACGACAAAAACTGGATGCACTTCGTGTACAAAATAGACAATCTCCTTCGAAGTATCAGGGTTTCATATGGAAACTCGTGTGCTACAAAGGGATTTCATTTTTTTGAACTTATTTGAACTCCATAGTTTTCCTGTGTTCAAAATGCACCACTCAAAGACACATCATCACTTTTAAACCCTTTCCGACTTCATTTGTTATTTTTCATGCATTTACTGATTATTTTGAGCTATAAGACCATGAAATTGAAAATCATTTGAAATGAACTCTGAAGAGGTTCCAAGTTGGCATGGTATCATCATTTCACCCACATAGCATGTGCAAGAAAGTACAGAGGCTTACGGCAAAAACTTGATGAACTTCATGTACAAAACAGACAATTTCCTTCGAAGTATCAGGGTTTCATACGGAAACTCGTGTGCTACAAAGGGATTTCATTTTTTTGAACTTGTTTGAACTCCATAGTTTTTATGTTTTCAAAACGCACCATTCAAAGCCACATCATTAATTTACAACACTTTCCGACATCATTTGTTATTTTTCATGCATTTACTCATTATTTTGAGCTATAAGACCATGAAATTGAAAATCATTTGAAATGAACTCTGAAAATGTTCCAAGTTGGCATGGTATCATCATTTCACACACATAGCATGTGCAAGAAAGTACAGAGGCTTACGACAGAAACTGGATGCACTTCGTGTACAAAATAGACAATCTCCTTCGAAGTATCAGGGTTTCATATGGGAACTCGTGTGCTACAAAGGGATTTCATTTTTTTGAACTTATTTGAACTCCATAGTTTCTCTGTGTTCAAAATGCGCCATTCAAAGCCACATCATCAATTTAGAACCCTTTCCGACATCATTTGTTATTTTTCATGCATTTACTGATTATTTTGAGCTATAAGACCATGAAATTGAAAATCATTTGAAATGAACTCTGAAAAGGTTCCAAGTTGGCATGGTATCATCATTTCATCCACATAGCATCTGCAAGAAAGCACAGAGGCTTACGTCAAAAACTGTATGCACTTCGTGTACAAAATAGACAATCTCCTTCGAAGTATCAGGGTTTCATACGGAAACTCGTGTGCTACAAAGGGATTTCATTTTTTTGAACTTGTTTGAACTCCATAGTTTTTCTGTTTTCAAAACGCACCATTCAAAGCCACATCATTAATTTACAACACTTTCCGACATCATTTGTTATTTTTCATGCATTTACTCATTATTTTGAGCTATAAGACCATGAAATTGAAAATCATTTGAAATGAACTTTGAAAATGTTCCAAGTTGGCATGGTATCATCATTTCACACACATAGCATGTGCAAGAAAGTACAGAGGCTTACGACAAAAACTGGATGCACTTCGTGTACAAAATAGACAATCTCCTTCGAAGTATCAGGGTTTCATATGGGAACTCGTGTGCTACAAAGGGATTTCTTTTTTTCGAACTTATTTGAACTCCATAGTTTCTCTGTGTTCAAAACGCACCATTCAAAGCCACATCATCAATTTAGAACCCTTTCCGACTTCATTTGTTATTTTTCATGCATTTACTGATTATTTTGAGCTATAAGACCATGAAATTGAAAAGCATTTGAAATGAACTCTGAAAATGTTCCAAGTTGGCATGGTATCATCATTTCACCCACATAGCATGTGCAAGAAAGTACAAAGGCTTACGGCAAAAACTGGATGCACTTCGTGTACAAAACAGTCAATCTCCTTCGAAGTATGAGGGTTTCATACGGAAACTTGTCTGTTACAAAGGGATTTCATTTTTTGAACTTATTTGAACTCCATAGTATTTTTGTGTTCAAAATGCACCATTCAAAGCCAGATCATCAATTTACAACCCTTTCCGACTTCATTTGTTATTTTTCACGCATTTACCGATTATTTTGAGCTATAAGACCATGAAATTGAAAAGCATTTGAAATGAACTCTGAAAATGTTCCAAGTTGGCATGGTATCATCATTTCACACACATAGCATGTGCAAGAAAGTACAGAGGCTTACGACAAAAACTGGATGCACTTCGTGTACAAAATAGACAATCTCCTTCGAAGTATCAGGGTTTCATATGGGAACTCGTTTGAACTCCATAGTTAATTTACAACACTTTCCGACATCATTTGTTATTTTTCATGCATTTACTCATTATTTTGAGCTATAAGACCATGAAATTGAAAATCATTTGAAATGAACTCTGAAAATGTTCCAAGTTGGCATGGTATCATCATTTCACACACATAGCATGTGTAAGAAAGTACAGAGGCTTACGACAAAAACTGGATGCACTTCGTGTACAAAATAGACAATCTCCTTCGAAGTATCAGGGTTTCATATGGAAACTCGTGTGTTACAAAGGGATTTCATTTTTTTGAACTTATTTGCACTCCATTGTTTTCCTGTGTTCAAAATGCACCACTCAAAGACACATCATCACTTTAAAACCCTTTCCGACTTCATTTGTTATTTTTCATGCATTTACTGATTATTTTGAGCTATAAGACCATGAAATTGAAAATCATTTGAAATGAACTCTGAAAAGGTTCCAAGTTGGCATGGTATCATCATTTCACCCACATAGCATGTGCAAGAAAGTACAGAGGCTTACGGCAAAAACTTGATGAACTTCATGTACAAAACAGACAATTTCCTTCGAAGTATCAGGGTTTCATACGGAAACTCGTCTGTTACAAAGGGATTTCATTTTGTTGAAATTATTCTATCTCCATAGTTTTTCTGTGTTCAAAATGCACCACTCAAAGCCACATCATCAATTTACAACCCTTTCCGACTTCATTTGTTATTTTTCATGCATTTACTGATTATTTTGAGCTATAAGACCATGAAATTGAAAAGCATTTGAAATGAACTCTGAAAAGGTTCCAAGTTGGCATGGTATCATCATTTCATCCACATAGCATCTGCAAGAAAGTACATAGGCTTACGTCAAAAACTGGATGCACTTCGTGTAAAAACAAACAATCTTCTTCGAAGTATCAGGGTTTCATATGGGAACTCGTGTGCTACAAAGGGATTTCATTTTTTTGAACTTGTTTGAACTCCATACTTTTTCTGTTTTCAAAACGCACCATTCAAAGCCACATCATTAATTTACAACACTTTCCGACATCATTTGTTATTTTTCATGCATTTACTCATTATTTTGTACTATAAGACCATGAAATTGAAAATCATTTGAAATGAACTCTGAAAATGTTCCAAGTTGGCATGGTATCATCATTTCACACACATAGCATGTGCAAGAAAGTACAAAGGCTTACGACAAAAACTGGATGCACTTCGTGTACAAAATAGACAATCTCCTTCGAAGTATCAGGGTTTCATATGGAAACTCATGTGTTACAAAGGGATTTCATTTTTTTGAACTTATTTGAACTCCATAGTTTTCCTGTGTTCAAAATGCACCACTCAAATACACATCATCACTTTACAACCCTTTCCGACTTCATTTGTTATTTTTCATGCATTTACTGATTATTTTGAGCTATAAGAGCATGAAATTGAAAATCATTTGAAATGAACTCTGAAAAGGTTCCAAGTTGGCATGGTATCATCTTTTCACCCACATAGCATGTGCAAGAAAGTACAGAGGCTTACGGCAAAAACTTGATGAACTTCATGTACAAAACAGACAATTTCCTTCGAAGTATCAGGGTTTCATACGGAAACTCGTCTGTTACAAAGGGATTTCATTTTTTTGAACTTATTTGATCTCCATAGTTTTTCTGTGTTCAAAATGCACCATTCAAAGCCACATCATCAATTTACAACCCTTTCTGACTTCATTTGTTATTTTTCATGCATTTACTTATCATTTTGAACTATAAGACCATGAAATTGAAAATCATTTGAAATGAACTCTGAAAATGTTCCAAGTTGGCATGGTATCATCATTTCACCCACATAGCATGTGCAAGAAAGTACAGAGGCTTACGACAAAAACTGGATGCACTTCGTGTACAAAACAGACAATCTCCTTCGAAGTATCAGAGTTTCATACGGAAACTCGTCTGTGACAAAGGGATTTCATTTTTTGAACTTATTTGAACTCCATAGTTTTTCTGTGTTCAAAATGCACCATTCAAAGCCACATCATCAATTTACAACCCTTTCCAACTTCATTTGTTATTTTTCGCGCATTTACTGATTATTTTGAGCTATAAGACCATGAAATTGAAAAGCATTTGAAATGAAGTCTGAAAAGGTTCCAAGTTGGCATGGTATCATCATTTCACCCACATAGCATGTGCAAGAAAGTACAAAGGCTTACGGCAAAAACTAGATGCACTTCGTGTACAAAACAGACAATCTCCTTCGAGGTATGAGGGTTTCATACGGAAACTCGTCTGTTACAAAGGGATTTCATTTTTTGAACTTATTTGAACTCCATAATTTTTCTGTGTTCAAAATGCACCATTCAAAGCCACATCATTAATTTACAACCCTTTCCGACTTCATTTCTTATTTTTCATGCATTTACTGATTATTTTGAGCTATAAGACCATGAAATTGAAAATCATTTGAAATAAACTCTAAAAAGGTTCCAAGTTGGCATGGTATCATCATTTCATCCACATAGCATGTGCAAGAAATTACAGAGGCTTACGTCAAAAACTGGATGCACTTCGTGTACAAAATAGACAATCTCCTTCGAAGTATCACGGTTTCATATGGAAACTCGTGTGTTACAAAGAGATTTCATTTTTTTGAACTTATTTAAACTCCATAGTTTTTATGTTTTCAAAACGCACCATTCAAAGCCACATCATCAATTTACAACCCTTTCCGACTTCATTTGTTATTTTTCATGCATTTACTGATTATTTTGAGCTATAAGACCATGAAATTGAAAAGCATTTGAAATGAACTCTGAAAATGTTCCAAGTTGGCACGGTATCATCATTTCACCCACATAGCATGTGCAAGAAAGTACAAAGGCTTACGGCAAAAACTGGATGCACTTCGTGTACAAAACAGTCAATCTCCTTCGAAGTATGAGGGTTTCATACGGAAACTCGTCTGTTACAAAGGGATTTCATTTTTTTGAACTTATTTGAACTCCATAGTATTTCTGTGTTCAAAATGCACCATTCAAAGCCAGATCATCAATTTACAACCCTTTCCGACTTCATTTGTTATTTTTCACGCATTTAC
>NC_041393.1:127922849-127924598 GCF_002162155.2 Triticum dicoccoides
TTTCCGACATCATTTGTTATTTTTCATGCATTTACTGATTATTTTGAGCTATAAGACCATGAAATTGAAAAGCATTTGAAATGAACTCTGAAAATGTTCCAAGTTGGCACGGTATCATCATTTCATACACATAGCATGTGCAAGAAAGTACAGAGGCTTACGACAAAAACTGGATGCACTTCGTGTACAAAATAGACAATCTCCTTCGAAGTATCAGGGTTTCATACAAAAACTCGTGTGTTACCAAGGGATTTCATTTTTTTGAACTTATTTGAACTCCATAGTTTTTCTATGTTCAAAATGCACCATTCAAAGCCACATCATCAATTTACAACCCTTTCCGACTTCACTTGTTATTTTTCATGCATTTACTAATTATTTTGAGCTATAAGACCATGAAATTGAAAAGCATTTGAAATGAAGTCTGAAAAGGTTCCAAGTTGGCATGGTATCATCATTTCACGCACATAGTATGTGCAAGAAAGTACAAAGGCTTACGGCAAAAACTAGATGCACTTCGTGTACAAAACAGTCAATCTCCTTCGAAGTATGAGGGTTTCATACGGAAACTCGTCTGTTACAAAGGGATTTCATTTTTTGAACTTATTTGAACTCCATAGTATTTCTGTGTTCAAAATGCACCATTCAAAGCCAGATCATCAATTTACAACCCTTTCCGACTTCATTTGTTATTTTTCACGCATTTACCGATTATTTTGAGCTATAAGACCATGAAATTGAAAAGCATTTGAAATGAACTCTGAAAATGTTCCAAGTTGGCATGGTATCATCATTTCACACACATAGCATGTGCAAGAAAGTACAGAGGCTTACGACAAAAACTGGATGCACTTCGTGTACAAAATAGACAATCTCCTTCGAAGTATCAGGGTTTCATACAAAAACTCGTGTGTTACAAAGGGATTTCATTTTTTTGAACTTATTTAAACTCCATAGTTTTTATGTTTTCAAAACGCACCATTCAAAGCCACATCATCAATTTACAACCCTTTCCGACTTCATTTGTTATTTTTCATGCATTTACTGATTATTTTGAGCTATAAGACCATGAAATTGAAAAGCATTTGAAATGAACTCTGAAAATGTTCCAAGTTGGCACGGTATCATCATTTCACCCACATAGCATGTGCAAGAAAGTACAAAGGCTTACGGCAAAAACTGGATGCACTTCGTGTACAAAACAGTCAATCTCCTTCGAAGTATGAGGGTTTCATACGGAAACTCGTCTGTTACAAAGGGATTTCATTTTTTTGAACTTATTTGAACTCCATAGTATTTCTGTGTTCAAAATGCACCATTCAAAGCCAGATCATCAATTTACAACCCTTTCCGACTTCATTTGTTATTTTTCACGCATTTACCGATTATTTTGAGCTATAAGACCATGAAATTGAAAAGCATTTGAAATGAACTCTGAAAATGTTCCAAGTTGGCATGGTATCATCATTTCACACACATAGCATGTGCAAGAAAGTACAGAGGCTTACGACAAAAACTGGATGCACTTCGTGTACAAAATAGACAATCTCCTTCAAAGTATCAGGGTTTCATACAAAAACTCGTGTGTTACCAAGGGATTTCATTTTTTTGCACTTATTTGAACTCCATAGTTTTTCTATGTTCAAAATGCACCATTCAAAGCCACATCATCAATTTACAACCCTTTCTGACTTCATTTGTTATTTTTCATGCATTTACTGATTATTTTGAGCTATAAGACCATGAAAT
>NC_041393.1:127924616-127925998 GCF_002162155.2 Triticum dicoccoides
TTTCCGACATCATTTGTTATTTTTCATGCATTTACTGATTATTTTGAGCTATAAGACCATGAAATTGAAAAGCATTTGAAATGAACTCTGAAAATGTTCCAAGTTGGCACGGTATCATCATTTCATACACATAGCATGTGCAAGAAAGTACAGAGGCTTACGACAAAAACTGGATGCACTTCGTGTACAAAATAGACAATCTCCTTCGAAGTATCAGGGTTTCATACAAAAACTCGTGTGTTACCAAGGGATTTCATTTTTTTGAACTTATTTGAACTCCATAGTTTTTCTATGTTCAAAATGCACCATTCAAAGCCACATCATCAATTTACAACCCTTTCCGACTTCACTTGTTATTTTTCATGCATTTACTAATTATTTTGAGCTATAAGACCATGAAATTGAAAAGCATTTGAAATGAAGTCTGAAAAGGTTCCAAGTTGGCATGGTATCATCATTTCACGCACATAGTATGTGCAAGAAAGTACAAAGGCTTACGGCAAAAACTAGATGCACTTCGTGTACAAAACAGTCAATCTCCTTCGAAGTATGAGGGTTTCATACGGAAACTCGTCTGTTACAAAGGGATTTCATTTTTTGAACTTATTTGAACTCCATAGTATTTCTGTGTTCAAAATGCACCATTCAAAGCCAGATCATCAATTTACAACCCTTTCCGACTTCATTTGTTATTTTTCACGCATTTACCGATTATTTTGAGCTATAAGACCATGAAATTGAAAAGCATTTGAAATGAACTCTGAAAATGTTCCAAGTTGGCATGGTATCATCATTTCACACACATAGCATGTGCAAGAAAGTACAGAGGCTTACGACAAAAACTGGATGCACTTCGTGTACAAAATAGACAATCTCCTTCGAAGTATCAGGGTTTCATACAAAAACTCGTGTGTTACAAAGGGATTTCATTTTTTTGAACTTATTTAAACTCCATAGTTTTTATGTTTTCAAAACGCACCATTCAAAGCCACATCATCAATTTACAACCCTTTCCGACTTCATTTGTTATTTTTCATGCATTTACTGATTATTTTGAGCTATAAGACCATGAAATTGAAAAGCATTTGAAATGAACTCTGAAAATGTTCCAAGTTGGCACGGTATCATCATTTCACCCACATAGCATGTGCAAGAAAGTACAAAGGCTTACGGCAAAAACTGGATGCACTTCGTGTACAAAACAGTCAATCTCCTTCGAAGTATGAGGGTTTCATACGGAAACTCGTCTGTTACAAAGGGATTTCATTTTTTTGAACTTATTTGAACTCCATAGTATTTCTGTGTTCAAAATGCACCATTCAAAGCCAGATCATCAATTTACAACCCTTTCCGACTTCATTTGTTATTTTTCACGCATTTAC
>NC_041393.1:127926199-127927846 GCF_002162155.2 Triticum dicoccoides
ATTATTTTGAGCTATAAGACCATGAAATTGAAAAGCATTTGAAATGAACTCTGAAAATGTTCCAAGTTGGCACGGTATCATCATTTCATACACATAGCATGTGCAAGAAAGTACAGAGGCTTACGACAAAAACTGGATGCACTTCGTGTACAAAATAGACAATCTCCTTCGAAGTATCAGGGTTTCATACAAAAACTCGTGTGTTACCAAGGGATTTCATTTTTTTTAACTTATTTGAACTCCATAGTTTTTCTATGTTCAAAATGCACCATTCAAAGCCACATCATCAATTTACAACCCTTTCCGACTTCACTTGTTATTTTTCATGCATTTACTGATTATTTTGAGCTATAAGACCATGAAATTGAAAAGCATTTGAAATGAAGTCTGAAAAGGTTCCAAGTTGGCATGGTATCATCATTTCACCCACATAGTATGTGAAAGAAAGTACAAAGGCTTACGGAAAAAACTAGATGCACTTCGTGTACAAAACAGTCAATCTCCTTCGAAGTATGAGGGTTTCATACGGAAACTCGTCTGTTACAAAGGGATTTCATTTTTTTTGAACTTATTTGAACTCCATAGTATTTCTGTGTTCAAAATGCACCATTCAAAGCCAGATCATCAATTTACAACCCTTTCCGACTTCATTTGTTATTTTTCACGCATTTACCGATTATTTTCAGCTATAAGACCATGAAATTGAAAAGCATTTGAAATGAACTCTGAAAATGTTCCAAGTTGGCATGGTATCATCATTTCACACACATAGCATGTGCAAGAAAGTACAGAGGCTTGCGACAAAAACTAGATGCACTTCGTGTACAAAATAGACAATCTCCTTCGAAGTATCAGGGTTTCATACAAAAACTCGTGTGTTACCAAGGGATTTCATTTTTTTGAACTTATTTGAACTCCATAGTTTTTCTATGTTCAAAACGCACCATTCAAAGCCACATCATTAATTTACAACAGTTTCCGACATCATTTGTTATTTTTCATGCATTTACTGATTATTTTGAGCTATAAGACCATGAAATTGAAAAGCAATTGAAATGAACTCTGAAAATGTTCCAAGTTGGCACGGTATCATCATTTCATACACATAGCATGTGCAAGAAAGTACAGAGGCTTATGACAAAATATGGATGCACTTCGTGTACAAAATAGACAATCTCCTTCGAAGTATCAGGGTTTCATACAAAAACTCGTCTGTTACCAAGGGATTTCATTTTTTTGAACTTATTTGAACTCCATAGTTTTTCTATGTTCAAAATGCACCATTCAAAGCCACATCATCAATTTACAACCCTTTCCGACTTCACTTGTTATTTTTCATGCATTTACTGATTATTTTGAGCTATAAGACCATGAAATTGAAAAGCATTTGAAATGAAGTCTGAAAAGGTTCCAAGTTGTCATGGTATCATCATTTCACCCACATAGCATGTGCAAGAAAGTACAAAGGCTTATGGAAAAAACTGGATGCACTTCATGTACAAAACAGTTAATCTCCTTTGAAGTATGAGAGTTTCATACGGAAACTCGTCTGTTACAAAGGGATTTCATTTTTTGAACTTATTTGAACTCCATAGTATTTCTGTGTTCAAAATGCACCATTCAAAGCCAGATCATCAATTTACAACC
>NC_041393.1:127929080-127932319 GCF_002162155.2 Triticum dicoccoides
GGTTTCATACAAAAACTCGTGTGTTACCAAGGGATTTCATTTTTTTGAAATTATTTGAACTCCATAGTTTTTCTATGTTCAAAATGCACCATTCAAACCCACATCATCAATTTACAACCCTTTCCGACTTCACTTGTTATTTTTCATGCATTTACTGATTATTGTGAGCTATAAGACCATGAAATTGAAAAGCATTTGAAATGAAGTCTAAAAATGTTCCAAGTTGGCATGGTATCATCATTTCACCCACATAGCATGTGCAAGAAAGTACAAAGGCTTACGGCAAAAACTAGATGCACTTCGTGTACAAAACAGTCAATCTCCTTCGAAGTATGAGGGTTTCATACGGAAACTCGTCTGTTACAAAGGGATTTCATTTTTTTGAACTTATTTGAACTCCATAAATTTTCTGTGTTCATAATGCACCATTCAAAGCCACGTCATCAATTTACAACCCTTTCTGACTTCATTTGTTATTTTTCACGCATTTATTGATTATTTTGAGCTATATGACCATGAAATTGAAAATCATTTGAAATGAACTCTGAAAAGGTTCCAAGTTGGCATGGTATCATCATTTCACCCACATAGCATGTGCAAGAAAGTACAGAGGCTTACGTCAAAAACTGGATGCACTTCGTGTACAAAATAGACAATCTCCTTCGAAGTATCACGGTTTCATATGGAAACTCGTGTGTTACAAAGGGATTTCATTTTTTTGAACTTATTTGAACTCCATAGTTTTTATGTTTTGAAAACGCACCATTCAAAGCCACATCATTAATTTACAACAGTTTCCGACATCATTTGTTATTTTTCATGCATTTACTGATTATTTTGAGCTATAAGACCATGAAATTGAAAAGCATTTGAAATGAACTCTGAAAATGTTCCAAGTTGGCACGGTATCATCATTTCATACACATAGCATGTGCAAGAAAGTACAGAGGCTTACGACAAAAACTGGATGCACTTCGTGTACAAAATAGACAATCTCCTTCGAAGTATCAGGGTTTCATACAAAAACTCGTCTGTTACCAAGGGATTTCATTTTTTTGAACTTATTTGAACTCCATAGTTTTTCTATGTTCAAAATGCACCATTCAAACCCTCATCATCAATTGACAACCCTTTCCGACTTCACTTGTTATTTTTCATGCATTTACTGATTATTTTGAGCTATAAGACCATGAAATTGAAAAGCATTTGAAATGAAGTCTGAAAACGTTCCAAGTTGGCATGGTATCATCATTTCACCAACGTAGCATGTGCAAGAAAGTACAAAGGCTTACGGCAAAAACTAGATGCACTTCGTGTACAAAACAGTCAATCTCCTTCGAAGTATGAGGGTTTCATACGGAAACTCGTCTGTTACAAAGGGATTTCATTTTTTTGAACTTATTTGAACTCCATAAATTTTCTGTCTTCAAAATGCACCATTCAAAGCCACATCATCAATTTACAACCCTTTCTGACTTCATTTGTTATTTTTCACGCATTTATTGATTATTTTGAGCTATAAGACCATGAAATTGAAAATCATTTGAAATGAACTCTGAAAAGGTTCCAAGTTGGCATGGTATCATCATTTCACCCACATAGCATGTGCAAGAAAGTACAGAGGCTTACGTCAAAAACTGGATGCACTTCGTGTACAAAATAGACAATCTCCTTCGAAGTATCACGGTTTCATATGGAAACTCGTGTGTTACAAAGGGATTTCATTTTTTTGAACTTACTTGAACTCCATAGTATTTCTGTGTTCAAAATGCACCATTCAAAGCCACATCATTAATTTACAACAGTTTCCGACTTCATTTGTTATTTTTCACGCATTTACCGATTATTTTGAGCTATAAGACCATGAAATTGAAAAACATTTGAAATGAACTCTGAAACTGTTCCAAGTTGGCATGGTATCATCATTTCACACACATAGCATGTGAAAGAAAGTACAGAGGCTTACGACAAAAACTGGATGCACTTCGTGTACAAAATAGACAATGTCCTTCGAAGTATCAGGGTTTCATACAAAAACTCGTGTGTTACCAAGGGATTTCATTTTTTTGAACTTATTTGAACTGCATAGTTTTTCTATGTTCAAAATGCACCATTCAAAGCCACATCATCAATTTACAACCCTTTCCGACATCATTTGTTATTTTTCATACATTTACTGATTATTTTGAGCTATAAGACCATGAAATTGAAAAGCATTTGAAATGAACTCTGAAAATGTTCCAAGTTGGCACGGTATCATCATTTCATACACATAGCATGTGCAAGAAAGTACAGAGGCTTACGACAAAAACTGGATGCACTTCGTGTACAAAATAGACAATCTCCTTCGAAGTATCAAGGTTTCATACAAAAACTCGTGTGTTACCAAGGGATTTCATTTTTTTGAAATTATTTGAACTCCATAGTTTTTCTATGTTCAAAATGCACCATTCAAACCCACATCATCAATTTACAACCCTTTCCGACTTCACTTGTTATTTTTCATGCATTTACTGATTATTGTGAGCTATAAGACCATGAAATTGAAAAGCATTTGAAATGAAGTCTAAAAATGTTCCAAGTTGGCATGGTATCATCATTTCACCCACATAGCATGTGCAAGAAAGTACAAAGGCTTACGGCAAAAACTAGATGCACTTCATGTACAAAACAGTCAATCTCCTTCGAAGTATGAGGGTTTCATACGGAAACTCGTCTGTTACAAAGGGATTTCATTTTTTTGAACTTATTTGAACTCCATAAATTTTCTGTGTTCAAAATGCACCATTCAAAGCCACGTCATCAATTTACAACCCTTTCTGACTTCATTTGTTATTTTTCACGCATTTATTGATTATTTTGAGCTATAAGACCATGAAATTGAAAATCATTTGAAATGAACTCTGAAAAGGTTCCAAGTTGGCATGGTATCATCATTTCACCCACATAGCATGTGCAAGAAAGTACAGAGGCTTACGTCAAAAACTGGATGCACTTCGTGTACAAAATAGACAATCTCCTTCGAAGTATCACGGTTTCATATGGAAACTCGTGTGTTACAAAGGGATTTCATTTTTTTGAACTTATTTGAACTCCATAGTTTTTATGTTTTGAAAACGCACCATTCAAAGCCACATCATTAATTTACAACAGTTTCCGACATCATTTGTTATTTTTCATGCATTTACTGATTATTTTGAGCTATAAGACCATGAAATTGAAAAGCATTTGAAATGAAC
>NC_041393.1:127938337-127940159 GCF_002162155.2 Triticum dicoccoides
ACATAGCATGTGCAAGAAAGTACAGAGGCTTACGACAAAAACTGGATGCACTTCGTGTACAAAATAGACAATCTCCTTCGAAGTATCAGGGTTTCATACAAAAACTCGTGTGTTACCAAGGGATTTCATTTTTTCAACTTATTTGAACTCCATAGTTTTTCTATGTTCAAAATGCACCATTCAAAGCCACATCATCAATTTACAACCCTTTCCGACTTCACTTGTTATTTTTCATGCATTTACTGATTATTTTGAGCTATAAGACCATGAAATTCAAAAGCATTTGAAATGAAGTCTGAAAATGTTCCAAGTTGGCATGGTATCATCATTTCACCCACATAGCATGTGCAAGAAAGTACAAAGGCTTACGGCAAAAACTAGATGCACTTCGTGTACAAAACAGTCAATCTCCTTCGAAGTATGAGGGTTTCATACGGAAACTCGTCTGTTACAAAGGGATTTCATTTTTTTGAACTTATTTGAACTCCATAAATTTTCTGTGTTCAAAATGCACCATTTAAAGCCACATCATCAATTTACAACCCTTTCTGACTTCATTTGTTATTTTTCATGCATTTATTGATTATTTTGAGCTATAAGACCATGAAATTGAAAATCATTTGAAATTAACTCTGAAAAGGTTCCAAGTTGGCATGGTATCATCATTTCACCCACATAGCATGTGAAAAAAGTACATAGGCTTACGTCAAAAAGTGGATGCACTTCGTGTACAAAATAGACAATCTCCTTCGAAGTATCACGGTTTCATATGGAAACTCGTGTGTTACAAAGGGATTTCATATTTTTGAACTTATTTGAACTCGATAGTTTTTATGTTTTCAAAACGCACCATTCAAAGCCACATCATTAATTTACAACAGTTTCCGACATCATTTGTTATTTTTCATGCATTTACTGATTATTTTGAGCTATAAGACCATGAAATTGAAAAGCATTTGAAATGAACTCTGAAAATGTTCCAAGTTGGCACGGTATCATCATTTCATACACATAGCATGTGCAAGAAAGTACAGAGGCTTATGACAAAAGATGGATGCACTTCGTGTACAAAATAGACAATCTCCTTCGAAGTATGAGGGTTTCATACAAAAACTCGTGTGTTACCAAGGGATTTCATTTTTTTGAACTTATTTGAACTCCATAGTTTTTCTATGTTCAAAATGCACCATTCAAAGCCACATCATCAATTTACAACCCTTTCCGACTTCACTTGTTATTTTTCATGCATTTACTGATTATTTTGAGCTATAAGACCATGAAATTGAAAAGCATTTGAAATGAAGTCTGAAAAGGTTCCAAGTTGGCATGGTATCATCATTTCACCCACATAGCATGTGCAAGAAAGTTCAAAGGCATACGACAAAAACTAGATGCACTTCGTGTACAAAACAGTCAATCTCCTTCGAAGTCTGAGGGTTTCATACGGAAACACGTCTGTTACAAAGGGATTTCATTTTTTTGAACTTATTTGAACTCCATAGTTTTTCTATGTTCAAAATGCACCATTCAAAGCCACATCATCAATTTACAACCCTTTCTGACTTCATTTGTTATTTTTCATGCATTTACTGATTATTTTGAGCTATAAGACCATGAAATTGAAAAGCATTTGAAATGAACTCTGAAAATGTTCCAAGTTGGCATGGTATCATCATTTCACCCACATAGCATGTGCAAGAAAGTACAGAGGCTTACGTCAAAAACTGGATGCACTTCGTGCACAAAATAGACAATCTCCTTCGAAGTATCAGGGTTTCATACAAAAACTCGTGTGTTACCAAGGGATTTCATTTTTTTGAAC
>NC_041393.1:127940169-127943912 GCF_002162155.2 Triticum dicoccoides
CATACACATAGCATGTGCAAGAAAGTACAGAGGCTTATGACAAAATATGGATGCACTTCGTGTACAAAATAGACAATCTCCTTCGAAGTATGAGGGTTTCATACAAAAACTCGTTTGTTACCAAGGGATTTCATTTTTTTGAACTTATTTGAACTCCATAGTTTTTCTATGTTCAAAATGCACCATTCAAAGCCACATCATCAATTTACACCCTTTCTGACTTCATTTGTTATTTTTCATGCATTTATTGATTATTTTGAGCTATAAGACCATGAAATTGAAAATCATTTGAAATGAACTCTGAAAAGGTTCCAAGTTGGCATGGTATCATCATTTGACCCACATAGCATGTGCAAGAAAGTACAGAGGCTTACGTCAAAAACTGGATGCACTTCATGTACAAAATAGACAATCTCCTTCGAAGTATCAGGGTTTCATACAAAAACTCGTGTGTTACCAAGGGATTTCATTTTTTTGAACTTATTTGAACTCCATAGTTTTTCTATGTTCAAAATGCACCATTCAAAGCCACATCATCAATTTACAACCCTTTCCGACTTCACTTGTTATTTTTCATGCATTTACTGATTATTTTGAGCTATAAGACCATGAAATTGAAAAGCATTTGAAATGAAGTCTGAAAAGGTTCCAAGTTGTCATGGTATCATCATTTCACCCACATAGCATGTGCAAGAAAGTACAAAGGCTTATGGAAAAAACTAGATGCACTTCATGTACAAAACAGTTAATCTCCTTTGAAGTATGAGGGTTTCATACGGAAACTCGTCTGTTACAAAGGGATTTCATTTTTTGAACTTATTTGAACTCCATAGTATTTCTGTGTTCAAAATGCACCATTCAAAGCCAGATCATCAATTTACAACCCTTTCTGACTTCATTTGTTATTTTTCACGCATTTACCGATTATTTTGAGCTATAAGACCATGAAATTGAAAAACATTTGAAATGAACTCTGAAACTGTTCCAAGTTGGCATGGTATCATCATTTCACACACATAGCATGTGAAAGAAAGTACAGAGGCTTACGACAAAAACTGGATGCACTTCGTGTACAAAATAGACAATCTCCTTCGAAGTATGAGGGTTTCATACAAAAACTCGTGTGTTACCAAGGGATTTCATTTTTTTGAACTTATTTGAACTCCATAGTTTTTCTATGTTCAAAATGCACCATTCAAAGCCACATCATCAATTTACAACCCTTTCCGACATCATTTGTTATTTTTCATGCATTTACTGATTATTTTGAGCTATAAGACCATGAAATTGAAAAGCATTTGAAATGAACTCTGAAAATGTTCCAAGTTGGCACGGTATCATCATTTCATACACATAGCATGTGCAAGAAAGTACAGAGGCTTACGACAAAAACTGGATGCACTTCGTGTACAAAATAGACAATCTCCTTCGAAGTATCAGGGTTTCATACAAAAACTCGTGTGTTACCAAGGGATTTCATTTTTTTGAAATTATTTGAACTCCATAGTTTTTCTATATTCAAAATGCACCATTCAAACCAACATCATCAATTTACAACCCTTTCCGACTTCACTTGTTATTTTTCATGCATTTACTGATTATTGTGAGCTATAAGACCATGAAATTGAAAAGCATTTGAAATGAAGTCTAAAAATGTTCCAAGTTGGCATGGTATCATCATTTCACCCACATAGCATGTGCAAGAAAGTACAAAGGCTTACGGCAAAAACTAGATGCACTTCGTGTACAAAACAGTCAATCTCCTTCGAAGTATGAGGGTTTCATACGGAAACTCGTCTGTTACAAAGGGATTTCATTTTTTTGAACTTATTTGAACTCCATAAATTTTATGTGTTCAAAATGCACCATTCAAAGCCACGTCATCAATTTACAACCCTTTCTGACTTCATTTGTTATTTTTCACGCATTTATTGATTATTTTGAGCTATAAGACCATGAAATTGAAAATCATTTGAAATGAACTCTGAAAAGGTTCCAAGTTGGCATGGTATCATCATTTCACCCACATAGCATGTGCAAGAAAGTACAGAGGCTTACGTCAAAAACTGGATGCACTTCGTGTACAAAATAGACAATCTCCTTCGAAGTATCACGGTTTCATATGGAAACTCGTGTGTTACAAAGGGATTTCATTTTTTTGAACTTATTTGAACTCCATAGTTTTTATGTTTTGAAAACGCACCATTCAAAGCCACATCATTAATTTACAACAGTTTCCGACATCATTTGTTATTTTTCATGCATTTACTGATTATTTTGAGCTATAAGACCATGAAATTGAAAAGCATTTGAAATGAACGCTGAAAATGTTCCAAGTTGGCACGGTATCATCATTTCATACACATAGCATGTGCAAGAAAGTACAGAGGCTTATGACAAAATATAGATGCACTTCGTGTACAAAATAGACAATCTCCTTCGAAGTATGAGGGTTTCATACGAAAACTCGTTTGTTACCAAGGGATTTCATTTTTTTGAACTTATTTGAACTCCATAGTTTTTCTATGTTCAAAATGCACCATTCAAATCCACATCATCAATTTACACCCTTTCTGACTTCATTTGTTATTTTTCATGCATTTATTGATTATTTTGAGCTATAAGACCATGAAATTGAAAATCATTTGAAATGAACTCTGAAAAGGTTCCAAGTTGGCATGGTATCATCATTTGACCGACATAGCATGTGCAAGAATGTACAGAGGCTTACGTCAAAAACTGGATGCACTTCATGTACAAAATAGACAATCTCCTTCAAAGTATCAGGGTTTCATACAAAAACTCGTGTGTTACCAAGGGATTTCATTTTTTTGAACTTATTTGAACTCCATAGTTTTTCTATGTTCAAAATGCACCATTCAAAGCCACATCATCAATTTACAACCCTTTCCGACTTCACTTGTTATTTTTCATGCATTTACTGATTATTTTGAGCTATAAGACCAAGAAATTGAAAAGCATTTGAAATGAAGTCTGAAAAGGTTCCAAGTTGTCATGGTATCATCATTTCACCCACATAGCATGTGCAAGAAAGTACAAAGGCTTATGGAAAAAACTGGATGCACTTCATGTACAAAACAGTTAATCTCCTTTGAAGTATGAGAGTTTCATATGGAAACTCGTCTGTTACAAAGGGATTTCATTTTTTGAACTTATTTGAACTCCATAGTATTTCTGTGTTCAAAATGCACCATTCAAAGCCAGATCATCAATTTACAACCGTTTCTGACTTCATTTGTTATTTTTCACGCATTTACCGATTATTTTGAGCTATAAGACCATGAAATTGAAAAACATTTGAAATGAACTCTGAAATTGTTCCAAGTTGGCATGGTATCATCATTTCACACACATAGCATGTGAAAGAAAGTACAGAGGCTTACGACAAAAACTGGATGCACTTCGTGTACAAAATAGACAATCTCCTTCGAAGTATCAGGGTTTCATACAAAAACTCGTGTGTTACCAAGGGATTTCATTTTTTTGAACTTATTTGAACTCCATAGTTTTTCTATGTTCAAAATGCACCATTCAAAGCCACATCATCAATTTACAACCCTTTCCGACATCATTTGTTATTTTTCATGCATTTACTGATTATTTTGAGCTATAAGACCATGAAATTGAAAAGCATTTGAAATGAACTCTGAAAATGTTCCAAGTTGGCACGGTATCATCATTTCATACACATAGCATGTGCAAGAAAGTACAGAGGCTTACGA
>NC_041393.1:127944278-127954581 GCF_002162155.2 Triticum dicoccoides
TGATTATTTTGAGCTATAAGACCATGAAATTCAAAAGCATTTGAAATGAAGTCTGAAAATGTTCCAAGTTGGCATGGTATCATCATTTCACCCACATAGCATGTGCAAGAAAGTACAAAGGCTTACGGCAAAAACTAGATGCACTTCGTGTACAAAACAGTCAATCTCCTTCGAAGTATGAGGGTTTCATATGGAAACTCGTCTGTTACAAAGGGATTTCATTTTTTTGAACTTATTTGAACTCCATAAATTTTCTGTGTTCAAAATGCACCATTCAAAGCCACATCATCAATTTACAACCCTTTCTGACTTCATTTGTTATTTTTCATGCATGTATTGATTATTTTGAGCTATAAGACCATGAAATTGAATATCATTTGAAATTAACTCTGAAAAGGTTCCAAGTTGGCATGGTATCATCATTTCACCCACATAGCATGTGAAAAAAGTACATAGGCTTACGTCAAAAAGTGGATGCACTTCGTGTACAAAATAGACAATCTCCTTCGAAGTATCACGGTTTCATATGGAAACTCGTGTGTTACAAAGGGATTTCATTTTTTTGAACTTATTTGAACTCCATAGTTTTTATGTTTTCAAAACGCACCATTCAAAGCCACATCATTAATTTACAACAGTTTCCGACAACATTTGTTATTTTTCATGCATTTACTGATTATTTTGAGCTATAAGACCATGAAATTGAAAAGCATTTGAAATGAACTCTGAAAATGTTCCAACTTGGCACGGTATCATCATTTCATACACATAGCATGTGCAAGAAAGTACAGAGGCTTATGACAAAAGATGGATGCACTTCGTGTACAAAATAGACAATCTCCTTCGAAGTATGAGGGTTTCATACAAAAACTCGTGTGTTACCAAGGGATTTCATTTTTTTGAACTTATTTGAACTCCATAGTTTTTCTATGTTCAAAATGCACCATTCAAAGCCACATCATCAATTTACAACCCTTTCCGACTTCACTTGTTATTTTTCATGCATTTACTGATTATTTTGAGCTATAAGACCATGAAATTGAAAAGCATTTGAAATGAAGTCTGAAAAGGTTCCAAGTTGGCATGGTATCATCATTTCACCCACATAGCATGTGAAAGAAAGTTCAAAGGCATACGACAAAAACTAGATGCACTTCGTGTACAAAACAGTCAATCTCCTTCGAAGTCTGAGGGTTTCATACAGAAACTCGTCTGTTACAAAGGGATTTCATTTTTTTGAACTTATTTGAACTCCATAGTTTTTCTATGTTCAAAATGCACCATTCAAAGCCACATCATCAATTTACAACCCTTTCTGACTTCATTTGTTATTTTTCATGCATTTACTGATTATTTTGAGCTATAAGACCATGAAATTGAAAAGCATTTGAAATGAACTCTGAAAATGTTCCAAGTTGGCACGGTATCATCATTTCATACACATAGCATGTGCAAGAAAGTACAGAGGCTTACGTCAAAAACTGGATGCACTTCATGTACAAAATAGACAATCTCCTTCGAAGTATCAGGGTTTCATACAAAAACTCCTGTGTTACCAAGGGATTTCATTTTTTTGAACTTATTTGAACTCCATAGTTTTTCTATGTTCAAAATGCACCATTCAAAGCCACATCATCAATTTACAACCCTTTCCGACTTCACTTGTTATTTTTCATGCATTTACTAATTATTTTGAGCTATAAGACCATGAAATTGAAAAGCATTTGAAATGAAGTCTGAAAAGGTTCCAAGTTGTCATGGTATCATCATTTCACCCACATAGCATGTGCAAGAAAGTACAAAGGCTTATGGAAAAAACTGGATGCACTTCATGTACAAAACAGTTAATCTCCTTTGAAGTATGAGGGTTTCATACGGAAACTCGTCTGTTACAAAGGGATTTCATTTTTGGAACTTATTTAAACTCCATAGTATTTCTGTGTTCAAAATGCACCATTCAAAGCCAGATCATCAATTTACAACCCTTTCTGACTTCATTTGTTATTTTTCACGCATTTACCGATTATTTTGAGCTATAAGACCATGAAATTGAAAAACATTTGAAATGAACTCTGAAAATATTCCAAGTTGGCATGGTATCATCATTTCACACACATAGCATGTGAAAGAAAGTACAGAGGCTTACGACAAAAACTGGATGCACTTCGTGTACAAAATAGACAATCTCCTTCGAAGTATCAGGGTTTCATACAAAAACTCGTGTGTTACCAAGGGATTTCATTTTTTTGAACTTATTTGAACTCCATAGTTTTTCTATGTTCAAAATGCACCATTCAAAGCCACATCATCAATTTACAACCCTTTCCGACATCATTTGTTATTTTTCATGCATTTACTAATTATTTTGAGCTATAAGACCATGAAATTGAAAAGCATTTGAAATGAACTCTGAAAATGTTCCAAGTTGGCACGGTATCATCATTTCATACACATAGCCTGTGCAAGAAAGTACAGAGGCTTGCGACAAAAACTGGATGCACTTTGTGTACAAAATAGACAATCTCCTTCGAAGTATCAGGGTTTCATACAAAAACTCGTGTGTTACCAAGGGATTTCATTTTTTCAATTTATTTGAACTCCATAGTTTTTCTATGTTCAAAATGCACCATTCAAAGCTACATCATCAATTTACAACCCTTTCCGACTTCACTTGTTATTTTTCATGCATTTACTGATTATTTTGAGCTATAAGACCATGAAATTGAAAAGCATTTGAAATGAAGTCTGAAAAGGTTCCAAGTTGGCATGGTATCATCATTTCACCCACATAGCATGTGCAAGAAAGTACAAAGGCATACGACAAAAACTAGATGAACTTCGTGTACAAAACAGTCAATCTCCTTCGAAGTCTGAGGGTTTCATACGGAAACTCGTCTGTTACAAAGGGATTTCATTTTTTTGAACTTATTTGAACTCCATAGTTTTTCTATGTTCAAAATGCACCATTCAAAGCCACATCATCAATTTACAACCCTTTCCGACTTCATTTGTTATTTTTCATGCATTTACTAATTATTTTGAGCTATAAGACCATGAAATTGAAAAGCATTTGAAATGAACTCTGAAAATGTTCCAAGTTGGCACGGTATCATCATTTCATACACATAGCATGTGCAAGAAAGTACAGAGGCTTACGACAAAAACTGGATGCACTTCGTGTACAAAATAGACAATCTCCTTCGAAGTATCAGGGTTTCATACAAAAACTCGTGTGTTACCAAGGGATTTCATTTTTTTGAACTTATTTGAACTCCATAGTTTTTCTATGTTCAAAATGCACCATTCAAAGCCACATCATCAATTTACAACCCTTTCCGACTTCACTTGTTATTTTTCATGCATTTACTGATTATTTTGAGCTATAAGACCATGAAATTGAAAAGCATTTGAAATGAAGTCTGAAAAGGTTCCAAGTTGGCATGGTATCATCATTTCACCCACATAGCATGTGCAAGAAAGTAAAGAGGCTTACGACAAAAACTGGATGCACTTCGTGTACAAAACAGACAATCTCCTTTGAAGTATGAGGGTTTCATACGGAAACTCGTCTGTTACAAAGGGATTTTATTTTTTTGAAGTTATTTGAACTCCATAAATTTTCTGTGTTCAAAATGCACCATTCAAAGCCACATATTCAATTTACAACCCTTTCTGACTTCATTTGTTATTTTTCATGCATTTATTGATTATTTTGAGCTATAAGACCATGAAATTGAAAATCATTTGAAATGAACTCTGAAAAGGTTCCAAGTTGGCACGGTATCATCATTTCACCCACATAGCATGTGCAAGAAAGTACAGAGGCTTACGTCAAAAACTGGATGCACTTCGTGCACAAAATAGACAATCTCCTTCGAAGTATCAGGGTTTCATACAAAAACTCGTGTGTTACCAAGGGATTTCATTTTTTTGAACTTATTTGAACTCCATAGTTTTTCTATGTTCAAAATGCACCATTCAAAGCCACATCATCAATTTACAACCCTTTCCGACTTCACTTGTTATTTTTCATGCATTTACTAATTATTTTGAGCTATAAGACCATGAAATTGAAAAGCATTTGAAATGAAGTCTGAAAAGGTTCCAAGTTGTCATGGTATCATCATTTCACCCACATAGCATGTGCAAGAAAGTACAAAGGCTTATGGAAAAAACTGGGTGCACTTCATGTATAAAACAGTTAATCTCCTTTGAAGTATGAGGGTTTCATACGGAAACTCGTCTGTTACAAAGGGATTTCATTTTTTGAACTTATTTGAACTCCATAGTATTTCTATGTTCAAAATGCACCATTCAAAGCCAGATCATCAATTTACAACCCTTTCTGACTTCATTTGTTATTTTTCACGCATTTACCGATTATTTTGAGTTATAAGACCATGAAATTGAAAAACATTTGAAATGAACTCTGAAAATGTTCCAAGTTGGCATGGTATCATCATTTCACACACATAGCATGTGAAAGAAAGTACAGAGGCTTACGACAAAAACTGGATGCACTTCGTGTACAAAACAGACAATCTCCTTCGAAGTATCAGGGTTTCATACAAAAACTCGTGTGTTACCAAGGGATTTCATTTTTTTGAACTTATTTGAACTCCATAGTTTTTCTATGTTCAAAATGCACCATTCAAAGCCACATCATCAATTTACAACCCTTTCTGACTTCATTTGTTATTTTTCATGCATTTATTGATTATTTTGAGCTATAAGACCATGAAATTGAAAATCATTTGAAATGAACTCTGAAAAGGTTCCAAGTTGGCACGGTATCATCATTTCACCCACATAGCATGTGCAAGAAAGTACAGAGGCTTACGTCAAAAACTGGATGCACTTCGTGCACAAAATAGACAATCTCCTTCGAAGTATCAGGGTTTCATACAAAAACTCGTGTGTTACCAAGGGATTTCATTTTTTTGAACTTATTTGAACTCCATAGTTTTTCTATGTTCAAAATGCACCATTCAAAGCCACATCATCAATTTACAACCCTTTCCGACTTCACTTGTTATTTTTCATGCATTTACTAATTATTTTGAGCTATAAGACCATGAAATTGAAAAGCATTTGAAATGAAGTCTGAAAAGGTTCCAAGTTGTCATGGTATCATCATTTCACCCACATAGCATGTGCAAGAAAGTACAAAGGCTTATGGAAAAAACTGGATGCACTTCATGTACAAAACAGTTAATCTCCTTTGAAGTATGAGGGTTTCATACGGAAACTCGTCTGTTACAAAGGGATTTCATTTTTTGAACTTATTTGAACTCCATAGTATTTCTGTGTTCAAAATGCACCATTCAAAGCCAGATCATCAATTTACAACCCTTTCTGACTTCATTTGTTATTTTTCACGCATTTACCGATTATTTTGAGCTATAAGACCATGAAATTGAAAAACATTTGAAATGAACTCTGAAAATGTTCCAAGTTGGCATGGTATCATCATTTCACACACATAGCATGTGAAAGAAAGTACAGAGGCTTACGACAAAAACTGGATGCACTTCGTGTACAAAATAGACAATCTCCTTCGAAGTATCAGGGTTTCATACAAAAACTCGTGTGTTACCAAGGGATTTCATTTTTTTGAACTTATTTGAACTCCATAGTTTTTCTATGTTCAAAATGCACCATTCAAAGCCACATCATCAATTTACAACCCTTTCCGACATCATTTGTTATTTTTCATGCATTTACTGATTATTTTGAGCTATAAGACCATGAAATTGAAAAGCATTTGAAATGAACTCTGAAAATGTTCCAAGTTGGCACGGTATCATCATTTCATACACATAGCATGTGCAAGAAAGTACAGAGGCTTACGATAAAAACTGGATGCACTTCGTGTACAAAATAGACAATCTCCTTCGAAGTATCAGGGTTTCATACAAAAACTCGTGTGTTACCAAGGGATTTCATTTTTTCAACTTATTTGAACTCCATAGTTTTTCTATGTTCTAAATGCACCATTCAAAGCCACGTCATCAATTTACAACCCTTTCTGACTTCACTTGTTATTTTTCATGCATTTACTGATTATTTTGAGCTATAAGACCATGAAATTGAAAAGCATTTAAAATGAAGTCTGAAAAGGTTCCAAGTTGGCATGGTATCATCATTTCACCCACATAGCATGTGCAAGAAAGTACAAAGGCATACGACAAAAAGTAGATGAACTTCGTGTACAAAACAGTCAATCTCCTTCGAAGTCTGAGGGTTTCATACGGAAACTCGTCTGTTACAAAGGGATTTCATTTTTTTGAACTTATTTGAACTCCATAGTTTTTCTATGTTCAAAATGCACCATTCAAAGCCACATCATCAATTTACAACCCTTTCCGACTTCATTTGTTATTTTTCATGCATTTACTGATTATTTTGAGCTATAAGACCATGAAATTGAAAAGCATTTGAAATGAACTCTGAAAATGTTCCAAGTTGGCACGGTATCATCATTTCATACACATAGCATGTGCAAGAAAGTACAGAGGCTTACGAAAAAAACTGGATGCACTTCGTGTACAAAATAGACAATCTCCTTCGAAGTATCAGGGTTTCATACAAAAACTCGTGTGTTACCAAGGGATTTCATTTTTTTGAACTTATTTGAACTCCATAGTTTTTCTATGTTCAAAATGCACCATTCAAAGCCACATCATCAATTTACAACCCTTTCCGACATCATTTTTTATTTTTCATGCATTTACTGATTATTTTGAGCTATAAGACCATGAAATTGAAAAGCATTTGAAATGAAGTCTGAAAAGGTTCCAAGTTGGCATGGTATCATCATTTCACCCACATAGCATGTGCAAGAAAGTACAAAGGCATACGACAAAAAGTAGATGAACTTCGTGTACAAAACAGTCAATCTCCTTCGAAGTCTGAGGGTTTCATACGGAAACTCGTCTGTTACAAAGGGATTTCATTTTTTTGAACTTATTTGAACTCCATAGTTTTTCTATGTTCAAAATGCACCATTCAAAGCCACATCATCAATTTACAACCCTTTCCGACTTCATTTGTTATTTTTCATGCATTTACTGATTATTTTGAGCTATAAGACCATGAAATTGAAAAGCATTTGAAATGAACTCTGAAAATGTTCCAAGTTGGCACGGTATCATCATTTCATACACATAGCATGTGCAAGAAAGTACAGAGGCTTACGAAAAAAACTGGATGCACTTCGTGTACAAAATAGACAATCTCCTTCGAAGTATCAGGGTTTCATACAAAAACTCGTGTGTTACCAAGGGATTTCATTTTTTTGAACTTATTTGAACTCCATAGTTTTTCTATGTTCAAAATGCACCATTCAAAGCCACATCATCAATTTACAACCCTTTCCGACTTCACTTGTTATTTTTCATGCATTTACTGATTATTTTGAGCTATAAGACCATGAAATTGAAAAGCATTTGAAATGAAGTCTGAAAAGGTTCCAAGTTGGCATGGTATCATCATTTCACCCACATAGCATGTGCAAGAAAGTAAAGAGGCTTACGACAAAAACTGGATGCACTTCGGGTACAAAACAGACAATCTCCTTCGAAGTATGAGGGTTTCATACGGAAACTCGTCTGTTACAAAGGGATTTCATTTTTTTGAAGTTATTTGAACTCCATAAATTTTCTGTGTTCAAAATGCACCATTCAAAGCCACATATTCAATTTACAACCCTTTCTGACTTCATTTGTTATTTTTCATGCATTTATTGATTATTTTGAGCTATAAGACCATGAAATTGAAAATCATTTGAAATGAACTCTGAAAAGGTTCCAAGTTGGCACGGTATCATCATTTCACCCACATAGCATGTGCAAGAAAGTACAGAGGCTTACGTCAAAAACTGGATGCACTTCATGCACAAAATAGACAATCTCCTTCGAAGTATCAGGGTTTCATACAAAAACTCGTGTGTTACCAAGGGATTTCATTTTTTTGAACTTATTTGAACTCCATAGTTTTTCTATGTTCAAAATGCACCATTCAAAGCCACATCATCAATTTACAACCCTTTCCGACTTCACTTGTTATTTTTCATGCATTTACTAATTATTTTGAGCTATAAGACCATGAAATTGAAAAGCATTTGAAATGAAGTCTGAAAAGGTTCCAAGTTGGCATGGTATCATCATTTCACCCACATAGCATGTGCAAGAAAGTACAAAGGCTTACGGCAAAAACTGGATGCACTTCATGTACAAAACAGTCAATCTCCTTCGAAGTATGAGGGTTTCATACGGAAACTCGTCTGTTACAAAGGGATTTCATTTTTTTGAACTTATTTGAACTCCATAAATTTTCTGTGTTCAAAATGCACCATTCAAAGCCACATCATCAATTTACAACCCTTTCTGACTTCATTTGTTATTTTTCATGCATTTATTGATTATTTTGAGCTATAAGACCATGAAATTGAGAAGCATTTGAAATGAACTCTGAAAATGTTCCAAGTTGGCATGGTATCATCATTTCACACACATAGCATGTGCAAGAAAGTATAGAGGCTTACGACAAAAACTGGATGCACTTCGTGTACAAAATAGACAATCTCCTTCGAAGTATCAGGGTTTCATACCAAAACTCGTGTGTTACCAAGGGATTTCATTTTTTTGAAATTATTTGAACTCCATAGTTTTTCTATGTTCAAAATGCACCATTCAAAGCCACATCATCAATTTACAACCCTTTCTGACTTCACTTGTTATTTTTCATGCATTTACTGATTATTTTGAGCTATAAGACCATGAAATTGAAAAGCATTTGAAATGAAGTCTGAAAAGGTTCCAAGTTGGCATGGTATCATCATTTCACCCACATAGCATGTGCAAGAAAGTACAAAGGCTTACGGCAAAAACTAGATGCACTTCGTGTACAAAACAGTCAATCTCCTTTGAAGTATGAGGGTTTCATACGGAAACTCGTCTGTTACAAAGGGATTTCATTTTTTGAACTTATTTGAACTCCATAGTATTTCTGTGTTCAAAATGCACCATTCAAAGCCACATCATCAATTTACAACCCTTTCCGACTTCATTTGTTATTTTTCACGCATTTACCGATTATTTTGAGCTATAAGACCATGAAATTGAAAATCATTTGAAATGAACTCTGAAAATGTTCCAAGTTGGCATGGTATCATCATTTCACACACATAGCATGTGCAAGAAAGTACAGAGGCTTACGACAAAAACTGGATGCACTTCGTGTACAAAATAGACAATCTCCTTCGAAGTATCAGGGTTTCATACAAAAACTCGTGTGTTACCAAGGGATTTCATTTTTTTGAACTTATTTGAACTCCATAGTTTTTCGATGTTCAAAATGCACCATTCAAAGCCACATCATCAATTTACAACCCTTTCCGACTTCACTTGTTATTTTTCATGCATTTACTAATTATTTTGAGCTATAAGACCATGAAATTGAAAAGCATTTGAAATGAAGTCTGAAAAGGTTCCAAGTTGGCATGGTATCATCATTTCACCCACATAGCATGTGCAAGAAAGTACAAAGGCTTACGGCAAAAACTAGATGCACTTCGTGTACAAAACAGTCAATCTCCTTCGAAGTATGAGGGTTTCATACGGAACCTCGTCTGTTACAAAGGGATTTCATTTTTTTGAACTTATTTGAACTCCATAAATTTTCTGTGTTCAAAATGCACCATTGAAAGCCAAATCATCAATTTACAACCCTTTCTGACTTCATTTGTTATTTTTCATGCATTTATTGATTATTTTGAGCTATAAGACCATGAAATTGAAAATCATTTGAAATTAACTATGAAAAGGTTCCAAGTTGGCATGATATCATCATTTCACCCACATAGCATGTGCAAGAAAGTTCAAAGGCATACGACAAAAACTAGATGCACTTCGTGTACAAAACAGTCAATCTCCTTCCAAGTCTGAGGGTTTCATACGGAAACTCGTCTGTTACAAAGGGATTTCATTTTTTTGAACTTATTTGAACTCCATAGTTTTTATATGTTCAAAATGCACCATTCAAAGCCACATCATCAATTTACAACCCTTTCTGACTTCATTTGTTATTTTTCATGCATTTACTGATTATTTTGAGCTATAAGACCATGAAATTGAAAAGCATTTGAAATGAACTCTGAAAATGTTCCAAGTTGGCACGGTATCATCATTTCATACACATAGCATGTGCAAGAAAGTACAGAGGCTTACGTCAAAAACTGGATGCACTTCATGTACAAAATAGACAATCTCCTTCGAAGTATCAGGGTTTCATACAAAAACTC
>NC_041393.1:127954591-127959207 GCF_002162155.2 Triticum dicoccoides
CTGTTACAAAGGGATTTCATTTTTTTGAACTTATTTGAACTCCATAGTTTTTCTATGTTCAAAATGCACCATTCAAAGCCACATCATCAATTTACAACCCTTTCCGACTTCATTTGTTATTTTTCATGCATTTACTGATTATTTTGAGCTATAAGACCATGAAATTGAAAAGCATTTGAAATGAACTCTGAAAATGTTCCAAGTTGGCACGGTATCATCATTTCATACACATAGCATGTGCAAGAAAGTACAGAGGCTTACGCCAAAAACTGGATGCACTTCGTGTACAAAATAGACAATCTCCTTCGAAGTATCAGGGTTTCATACAAAAACTCGTGTGTTACCAAGGGATTTCATTTTTTTGAACTTATTTGAACTCCATAGTTTTTCTATGTTCAAAATGCACCATTCAAAGCCACATCATCAATTTACAACCTTTTCCGACTTCACTTGTTATTTTTCATGCATTTACTGATTATTTTGAGCTATAAGACCATGAAATTGAAAAGCATTCGAAATGAAGTCTGAAAAGGTTCCAAGTTGGCATGGTATCATCATTTCAGCCACATAGCATGTGCAAGAAAGTAAAGAGGCTTACGACAAAAACTGGATGCACTTCGTGTACAAAACAGACAATCTCCTTCGAAGTATGAGGGTTTCATACGGAAACTCGTCTGTTACAAAGGGATTTCATTTTTTTGAAGTTATTTGAACTCCATAAATTTTCTGTGTTCAAAATGCACCATTCAAAGCCACATATTCAATTTACAACCCTTTCTGACTTCATTTGTTATTTTTCATGCATTTATTGATTATTTTGAGCTATAAGACCATGAAATTGAAAATCATTTGAAATGAACTCTGAAAAGGTTCCAAGTTGGCACGGTATCATCATTTCACCCACATAGCATGTGCAAGAAAGTACAGAGGCTTACGTCAAAAACTGGATGCACTTCATGCACAAAATAGACAATCTCCTTCGAAGTATCAGGGTTTCATACAAAAACTCGTGTGTTACCAAGGGATTTCATTTTTTTGAACTTATTTGAACTCCATAGTTTTTCTATGTTCAAAATGCACCATTCAAAGCCACATCATCAATTTACAACCCTTTCCGACTTCACTTGTTATTTTTCATGCATTTACTAATTATTTTGAGCTATAAGACCATGAAATTGAAAAGCATTTGAAATGAAGTCTGAAAAGGTTCCAAGTTGGCATGGTATCATCATTTCACCCACATAGCATGTGCAAGAAAGTACAAAGGCTTACGGCAAAAACTGGATGCACTTCATGTACAAAACAGTCAATCTCCTTCGAAGTATGAGGGTTTCATACGGAAACTCGTCTGTTACAAAGGGATTTCATTTTTTTGAACTTATTTGAACTCCATAAATTTTCTGTGTTCAAAATGCACCATTCAAAGCCACATCATCAATTTACAACCCTTTCTGACTTCATTTGTTATTTTTCATGCATTTATTGATTATTTTGAGCTATAAGACCATGAAATTGAGAAGCATTTGAAATGAACTCTGAAAATGTTCCAAGTTGGCATGCTATCATCATTTCACACACATAGCATGTGCAAGAAAGTATAGAGGCTTACGACAAAAACTGGATGCACTTCGTGTACAAAATAGACAATCTCCTTCGAAGTATCAGGGTTTCATACCAAAACTCGTGTGTTACCAAGGGATTTCATTTTTTTGAACTTATTTGAACTCCATAGTTTTTCTATGTTCAAAATGCACCATTCAAAGCCACATCATCAATTTACAACCCTTTCCGACTTCACTTGTTATTTTTCATGCATTTACTGATTATTTTGAGCTATAAGACCATGAAATTGAAAAGCATTTGAAATGAAGTCTGAAAAGGTTCCAAGTTGGCATGGTATCATCATTTCACCCACATAGCATGTGCAAGAAAGTACAAAGGCTTACGGCAAAAACTAGATGCACTTCGTGTACAAAACAGTCAATCTCCTTTGAAGTATGAGGGTTTCATACGGAAACTCGTCTGTTACAAAGGGATTTCATTTTTTGAACTTATTTGAACTCCATAGTATTTCTGTGTTCAAAATGCACCATTCAAAGCCACATCATCAATTTACAACCCTTTCCGACTTCATTTGTTATTTTTCACGCATTTACCGATTATTTTGAGCTATAAGACCATGAAATTGAAAATCATTTGAAATGAACTCTGAAAATGTTCCAAGTTGGCATGGTATCATCATTTCACACACATAGCATGTGCAATAAAGTACAGAGGCTTACGACAAAAACTGGATGCACTTCGTGTACAAAATAGACAATCTCCTTCGAAGTATCAGGGTTTCATACAAAAACTCGTGTGTTACCAAGGGATTTCATTTTTTTGAACTTATTTGAACTCCATAGTTTTTCTATGTTCAAAATGCACCATTCAAAGCCACATCATCAATTTACAACCCTTTCCGACTTCACTTGTTATTTTTCATGCATTTACTGATTATTTTGAGCTATAAGACCATGAAATTGAAAAGCATTTGAAATGAAGTCTGAAAAGGTTCCAAGTTGGCATGGTATCATCATTTCACCCACATAGCATGTGCAAGAAAGTACAAAGGCTTACGGCAAAAACTAGATGCACTTCGTGTACAAAACAGTCAATCTCCTTTGAAGTATGAGGGTTTCATACGGAAACTCGTCTGTTACAAAGGGATTTCATTTTTTGAACTTATTTGAACTCCATAGTATTTCTGTGTTCAAAATGCACCATTCAAAGCCACATCATCAATTTACAACCCTTTCCGACTTCATTTGTTATTTTTCACGCATTTACCGATTATTTTGAGCTATAAGACCATGAAATTGAAAATCATTTGAAATGAACTCTGAAAATGTTCCAAGTTGGCATGGTATCATCATTTCACACACATAGCATGTGCAATAAAGTATAGAGGCTTACGACAAAAACTGGATGCACTTCGTGTACAAAATAGACAATCTCCTTCGAAGTATCAGGGTTTCATACAAAAACTCGTGTGTTACCAAGGGATTTCATTTTTTTGAACTTATTTGAACTCCATAGTTTTTCGATGTTCAAAATGCACCATTCAAAGCCACATCATCAATTTACAACCCTTTCCGACTTCACTTGTTATTTTTCATGCATTTACTAATTATTTTGAGCTATAAGACCATGAAATTGAAAAGCATTTGAAATGAAGTCTGAAAAGGTTCCAAGTTGGCATGGTATCATCATTTCACCCACATAGAATGTGCAAGAAAGTACAAAGGCTTACGGCAAAAACTAGATGCACTTCGTGTACAAAACAGTCAATCTCCTTCGAAGTCTGAGGGTTTCATACGGAACCTCGTCTGTTACAAAGGGATTTCATTTTTTTGAACTTATTTGAACTCCATAGTTTTTATATGTTCAAAATGCACCATTGAAAGCCACATCATCAATTTACAACCCTTTCTGACTTCATTTGTTATTTTTCATGCATTTATTGATTATTTTGAGCTATAAGACCATGAAATTGAAAATCATTTGAAATTAACTCTGAAAAGGTTCCAAGTTGGCACGGTATCATCATTTCATACACATAGCATGTGCAAGAAAGTACAGAGGCTTACGTCAAAAACTGGATGCACTTCATGTACAAAATAGACAATCTCCTTCGAAGTATCAGGGTTTCATACAAAAACTCGTGTGTTACCAAGGGATTTCATTTTTTTGAACTTATTTGAACTCCATAGTTTTTCTATGTTCAAAATGCACCATTCAAAGCCACATCATCAATTTACAACCCTTTCCGACTTCACTTGTTATTTTTCATGCATTTACTAATTATTTTGAGCTATAAGACCATGAAATTGAAAAGCATTTGAAATGAAGTCTGAAAAGGTTCCAAGTTGTCATGGTATCATCATTTCACCCACATAGCATGTGCAAGAAAGTACAAAGGCTTATGGAAAAAACTGGATGCACTTCATGTACAAAACAGTTAATCTCCTTTGAAGTATGAGGGTTTCATACGGAAACTCGTCTGTTACAAAGGGATTTCATTTTTTGAACTTATTTGAACTCCATAGTATTTCTGTGTTCAAAATGCACCATTCAAAGCCAGATCATCAATTTACAACCCTTTCTGACTTCATTTGTTATTTTTCACGCATTTACCGATTATTTTGAGCTATAAGACCATGAAATTGAAAAACATTTGAAATGAACTCTGAAAATGTTCCAAGTTGGCATGGTATCATCATTTCACACACATAGCATGTGAAAGAAAGTACAGAGGCTTACGACAAAAACTGGATGACCTTCGTGTACAAAATAGACAATCTCCTTCGAAGTATCAGGGTTTCATACAAAAACTCGTGTGTTACCAAGGGATTTCATTTTTTTGAACTTATTTGAACTCCATAGTTTTTCTATGTTCAAAATGCACCATTGAAAGCCACATCATCAATTTACAACCCTTTCCGACATCATTTGTTATTTTTCATGCATTTACTGATTATTTTGAGCTATAAGACCATGAAATTGAAAAGCATTTGAAATGAACTCTGAAAATGTTCCAAGTTGGCACGGTATCATCATTTCATACACATAGCATG
>NC_041393.1:127959217-127964418 GCF_002162155.2 Triticum dicoccoides
TGTTCCAAGTTGGCATGGTATCATCATTTCACACACATAGCATGTGAAAGAAAGTACAGAGGCTTACGACAAAAACTGGATGCACTTCGTGTACAAAATAGACAATCTCCTTCGAAGTATCAGGGTTTCATACAAAAACTCGTGTGTTACCAAGGGATTTCATTTTTTTGAACTTATTTGAACTCCATAGTTTTTCTATGTTCAAAATGCACCATTCAAAGCCACATCATCAATTTACAACCCTTTCCGACATCATTTGTTATTTTTCATGCATTTACTGATTATTTTGAGCTATAAGACCATGAAATTGAAAAGCATTTGAAATGAACTCTGAAAATGTTCCAAGTTGGCACGGTATCATCATTTCATACACATAGCATGTGCAAGAAAGTACAGAGGCTTACGACAAAAACTGGATGCACTTCGTGTACAAAATAGACAATCTCCTTCGAAGTATCAGGGTTTCATACAAAAACTCGTGTGTTACCAAGGGCTTTCATTTTTTCAACTTATTTGAACTCCATAGTTTTTCTATGTTCAAAATGCACCATTCAAAGCCACATCATCAATTTACAACCCTTTCCGACTTCACTTGTTATTTTTCATGCATTTACTGATTATTTTGAGCTATAAGACCATGAAATTGAAAAGCATTTGAAATGAAGTCTGAAAAGGTTCCAAGTTGGCATGGTATCATCATTTCACCCACATAGCATGTGCAAGAAAGTACAAAGGCATACGACAAAAACTAGATGAACTTCGTGTACAAAACAGTCAATCTCCTTCGAAGTCTGAGGGTTTCATACGGAAACTCGCCTGTTACAAAGGGATTTCATTTTTTTGAACTTATTTGAACTCCATAGTTTTTCTATGTTCAAAATGCACCATTCAAAGCCACATCATCAATTTACAACCCTTTCCGACTTCATTTGTTATTTTTCATGCATTTACTGATTATTTTGAGCTATAAGACCATGAAATTGAAAAGCATTTGAAATGAACTCTGAAAATGTTCCAAGTTGGCACGGTATCATCATTTCATACACATAGCATGTGCAAGAAAGTACAGAGGCTTACGACAAAAACTGGATGCACTTCGTGTACAAAATAGACAACCTCCTTCGAAGTATCAGGGTTTCATACAAAAACTCGTGTGTTACCAAGGGATTTCATTTTTTTGAACTTATTTGAACTCCATAGTTTTTCTATGTTCAAAATGCACCATTCAAAGCCACATCATCAATTTACAACCCTTACCGACTTCACTTGTTATTTTTCATGCATTTACTGATTATTTTGAGCTATAAGACCATGAAATTGAAAAGCATTTGAAATGAAGTCTGAAAAGGTTCCAAGTTGGCATGGTATCATCATTTCACCCACATAGCATGTGCAAGAAAGTAAAGAGGCTTACGACAAAAACTGGATGCACTTCGTGTACAAAACAGACAATCTCCTTCGAAGTATGAGGGTTTCATACGGAAACTCGTCTGTTACAAAGGGATTTCATTTTTTTGAAGTTATTTGAACTCCATAAATTTTCTGTGTTCAAAATGCACCATTCAAAGCCACATATTCAATTTACAACCCTTTCTGACTTTATTTGTTATTTTTCATGCATTTATTGATTATTTTGAGCTATAAGACCATGAAATTGAAAATCATTTGAAATGAACTCTGAAAAGGTTCCAAGTTGGCACGGTATCATCATTTCCCCCACATAGCATGTGCAAGAAAGTACAGAGGCTTACGTCAAAAACTGGATGCACTTCGTGCACAAAATAGACAATCTCCTTCGAAGTATCAGGGTTTCATACAAAAACTCGTGTGTTACCAAGGGATTTCATTTTTTTGAACTTATTTGAACTCCATAGTTTTTCTATGTTCAAAATGCACCATTCAAAGCCACATCATCAATTTACAACCCTTTCCAACTTCACTTGTTATTTTTCATGCATTTACTAATTATTTTGAGCTATAAGACCATGAAATTGAAAAGCATTTGAAATGAAGTCTGAAAAGGTTCCAAGTTGGCATGGTATCATCATTTCACCCACATAGCATGTGCAAGAAAGTACAAAGGCTTACGGCAAAAACTGGATGCACTTCATGTACAAAACAGTCAATCTCCTTCGAAGTATGAGGGTTTCATACGGAAACTCGTCTGTTATAAAGGGATTTCATTTTTTTGAACTTATGTGAACTCTATACATTTTCTGTGTTCAAAATGCACCATTCAAAGCCACATCATCAATTTACAACCCTTTCTGACTTCATTTGTTATTTTTCATGCATTTATTGATTATTTTGAGCTATAAGACCATGAAATTGAGAAGCATTTGAAATGAACTCTGAAAATGTTCCAAGTTGGCATGCTATCATCATTTCACACACATAGCATGTGCAAGAAAGTACAGAGGCTTACGACAAAAACTGGATGCACTTCGGGTACAAAATAGACAATCTCCTTCGAAGTATCAGGGTTTCATACCAAAACTCGTGTGTTACCAAGGGATTTCATTTTTTTGAACTTATTTGAACTCCATAGTTTTTCTATGTTCAAAATGCACCATTCAAAGCCACATCATCAATTTACAACCCTTTCCGACTTCACTTGTTATTTTTCATGCATTTACTGATTATTTTGAGCTATAAGACCATGAAATTGAAAAGCATTTGAAATGAAGTCTGAAAAGGTTCCAAGTTGGCATGGTATCATCATTTCACCCACATAGCATGTGCAAGAAAGTACAAAGGCTTACGGCAAAAACTGGATGCACTTCATGTACAAAACAGTCAATCTCCTTCGAAGTATGAGGGTTTCATACAGAAACTCGTCTGTTATAAAGGGATTTCATTTTTTTGAACTTATGTGAACTCCATAAATTTTCTGTGTTCAAAATGCACCATTCAAAGCCACATCATCAATTTACAACCCTTTCTGACTTCATTTGTTATTTTTCATGCATTTATTGATTATTTTGAGCTATAAGACCATGAAATTGAGAAGCATTTGAAATGAACTCTGAAAATGTTCCAAGTTGGCATGCTATCATCATTTCACACACATAGCATGTGCAAGAAAGTACAGAGGCTTACGACAAAAACTGGATGCACTTCGTGTACAAAATAGACAATCTCCTTCGAAGTATCAGGGTTTCATACCAAAACTCGTGTGTTACCAAGGGATTTCATTTTTTGAACTTATTTGAACTCCATAGTTTTTCTATGTTCAAAATGCACCATTCAAAGCCACATCATCAATTTACAACCCTTTCCGACTTCACTTGTTATTTTTCATGCATTTACTGATTATTTTGAGCTATAAGACCATGAAATTGAAAAACATTTGAAATGAAGTCTGAAAAGGTTCCAAGTTGGCATGGTATCATCATTTCACCCACATAGCACGTGCAAGAAAGTACAAAGGCTTACGGCAAAAACTAGATGCACTTCGTGTACAAAACAGTCAATCTCCTTTGAAGTATGAGGGTTTCATACGGAAACTCGTCTGTTACAAAGGGATTTCATTTTTTGAACTTATTTGAACTCCATAGTATTTCTGTGTTCAAAATGCACCATTCAAAGCCACATCATCAATTTACAACCCTTTCCGACTTCATTTGTTATTTTTCACGCATTTACCGATTATTTTGAGCTATAAGACCATGAAATTGAAAATCATTTGAAATGAACTCTGAAAATGTTCCAAGTTGGCATGGTATCATCATTTCACACACATAGCATGTGCAAGAAAGTACAGAAGCTTACGACAAAAACTGGATGCACTTCGTGTACAAAATAGACAATCTCCTTCGAAGTATCAGGGTTTCATACAAAAACTCGTGTGTTACCAAGGGATTTCATTTTTTTGAACTTATTTGAACTCCATAGTTTTTAGATGTTCAAAATGCACCATTCGAAGCCACATTATCAATTTACAACCCTTTCCGACTTCACTTGTTATTTTTCATGCATTTACTAATTATTTTGAGCTATAAGACCATGAAATTGAAAAGCATTTGAAATGAAGTCTGAAAAGGTTCCAAGTTGGCATGGTATCATCATTTCACCCACATAGCATGTGCAAGAAAGTACAAAGGCTTACGGCAAAAACTAGATGCACTTCGTGTACAAAACAGTCAATCTCCTTCGAAGTATGAGGGTTTCATACGGAAACTCGTCTGTTACAAAGGGATTTCATTTTTTTGAACTTATTTGAACTCAATAAATTTTCTGTGTTCAAAATGCACCATTGAAAGCCACATCATCAATTTACAACCCTTTCTGACTTCATTTGTTATTTTTCATGCATTTATTGATTATTTTGAGCTATAAGACCATGAAATTGAAAATCATTTGAAATTAACTCTGAAAAGGTTCCAAGTTGGCATGGTATCATCATTTCACCCACATAGCATGTGCAAGAAAGTACAGAGGCTTACGTCAAAAACTGGATGCACTTCGTGCACAAAATAGACAATCTCCTTCGAAGTATCAGGGTTTCATACAAAAACTCGTGTGTTACCAAGGGATTTCATTTTTTTGAAATTATTTGAACTCCATAGTTTTTCTATGTTCAAAATGCACCATTCAAAGCCACATCATCAATTTACAACCCTTTCCGACTTCACTTGTTATTTTTCATGCATTTACTGATTATTTTGAGCTATAAGACCATGAAATTGAAAAGCATTTGAAATGAAGTCTGAAAAGGTTCCAAGTTGGCATGGTATCATCATTTCACCCACATAGCATGTGCAAGAAAGTACAAAGGCTTACGGCAAAAACTGGATGCACTTCATGTACAAAACAGTTAATCTCCTTCGAAGTATGAGGGTTTCATACGGAAACTCGTCTGTTACAAAGGGATTTCATTTTTTGAACTTATTTGAACTCCATAGTATTTCTGTGCTCAAAATGCACCATTCAAAGCCAGATCATTAATTTACAACCATTTCCGACTTCATTTGTTATTTTTCACGCATTTACCGATTATTTTGAGCTATAAGACCATGAAATTGAAAAGCATTTGAAATGAACTCTGAAAATGTTCCAAGTTGGCATGGTATCATCATTTCACACACATAGCATGTGCAAGAAAGTACAGAGGCTTACGACAAAAACTGGATGCACTTCGTGTACAAAATAGACAATCTCCTTCGAAGTATCAGGGTTTCATACAAAAACTCGTGTGTTAC
>NC_041393.1:127964875-127968236 GCF_002162155.2 Triticum dicoccoides
TTGAGCTATAAGACCATGAAATTGAAAAGCATTTGAAATGAACTCTGAAAATGTTCCAAGTTGGCACGGTATCATCATTTCATACACATAGCATGTGCAAGAAAGTACATAGGTTGACGACAAAAACTAGATGCACTTCGTGTACAAAATAGACAATCTCCTTCGAAGTACCGGGGTTTCATACAAAAACTCGTGTGTTACCAAGGGATTTCATTTTTTTGAACTTATTTGAACTCCATAGTTTTTCTATGTTCAAAATGCACCATTCAAAGCCACATCATCAATTTACAACCCTTTCCGACTTCACTTGTTATTTTTCATGCATTTACTGATTATTTTGAGCTATAAGACCATGAAATTGAAAAGCATTTGAAATGAAGTCTGAAAAGGTTCCAAGTTGGCATGGTATCATAATTTCACCCACATAGCATGTGCAAGAAAGTACAAAGGCTTACGGCAAGAACTAGATGCACCTCGTGTACAAAACAGTCAATCTCCTTCGAAGTATGAGGGTTTCATACGGAAACTCATCTGTTACAGAGGGATTTCATTTTTTTGAACTTATTTGAACTCCATAAATTTTTTGTGTTCAAAATGCACCATTCAAAGCCACATCATCAATTTACAACCCTTTCTGACTTCATTTATTATTTTTCATGCATTTATTGATTATTTTGAGCTATAAGACCATGAAATTGAAAATCATTTGAAATGAACTCTGAAAAGGTTCCAAGTTGGCATGGTATCATCATTTCACCCACATAGCATGTGCAAGAAAGTACATAGGCTTACGTCAAAAACTGGATGCACTTCGTGTACAAAATAGACAATCTCCTTCGAAGCATCACAGTTTCATATGGAAACTCGTGTGTTACAAAGGGATTTCATGTTTTTGAACTTATTTGAACTACATAGTTTTTATGTTTTCAAAACGCACCATTCAAAGCCACATCATTAATTTACAACAGTTTCCGACATCATTTGTTATTTTTCAAGCATTTACTGATTATTTTGAGCTATAAGACCATGAAATTGAAAAGCATTTGAAATGAACTCTGAAAATGTTCCAAGTTGGCACGGTATCATCATTTCATACACATAGCATGTGCAAGAAAGTACAGAGGCTTATGACAAAAGATGGATGCACTTCGTGTACAAAATAGACAATCTCCTTCGAAGTATCAGGGTTTCATACAAAAACTCGTGTGTTACCAAGTGATTTCATTTTTTGAACTTATTTGAACTCCATAGTTTTTCTATGTTCAAAATGCACCATTAAAAGCCACATCATCAATTTACAACCCTTTTCGACTTCACTTGTTATTTTTCATGCATTTACTGATTATTTTGAGCTATAAGACCATGAAATTGAAAGGCATTTGAAATGAAGTCTGAAAAGGTTCCAAGTTGGCATGGTATCATCATTTCACCCACATAGCATGTGCAAGAAAGTACAAAGGCTTACGGCAAAAACTAGATGCACTTCGTGTATAAAACAGTCAATCTCCTTCGAAGTATGAGGGTTTCATACGGAAACTCGTCTGTTACAAAGGGATTTCATTTTTTTGAACTTATTTGAACTCCATAAATTTTCTGTGTTCAAAATGCACCATTCAAAGCGACATCATCAATTTACAACCCTTTCTGACTTCATTTGTTATTTTTCATGCATTTATTGATTATTTTGAGCTATAAGACCATGAAATTGAAAATCATTTGAAATGAACTCTGAAAAGGTTCCAAGTTGGCATGGTATCATCATTTCACCCACATAGCATGTGCAAGAAAGTACAGAGGCTTACGGCAAAAACTGGATGCACTTCGTGTACAAAGCAGACAATCTCCTTCGAGGTATCAGAGTTTCATACGGAAACTCGTCTCTGACAAAGGGATTTCATTTTTTTGAACTTATATGAACTCCATAATTTTTCTATGTTCAAAATGCACCATTCAAAGCCACATCGTCAATTTACAACCCTTTCCGACTTCATTTGTTATTTTTCATGCATTTACAGATTATTTTGAGCTATAAGACCATGAAATTGAAAATCGTTTGAAATGAACTCTGAAAAGGTTCCAAGTTGGCATGGTATCATCATTTCACCCACATAGCATGTGCAAGAAAGTACAGAGGCTTACGTCAAAAACTGGATGCACTTCGTGTACAAAATAGACAATCTCCTTCGAAGTATCACGGTTTCATATGGAAACTCGTGTGTTACAAAGGGATTTCACTTTTTTGAACTTATTTGAACTCCATAGTTTTTATGTTTTCAAAACGCACCATTCAAAGCCACATCATTAATTTACAACACTTTCCGACATCATTTGTTATTTTTCATGCATTTACTGATTATTTTGAGCTATAAGACCATGAAGTTGAAAAGCAGTTGAAATGAACTCTGAAAATGTTCCAAGTTGGCACGGTATCATCATTTCATACACATAGCATCTGCAAGAAAGTACAGAGGCTTATGACAAAAGCTGGATGCACTTCGTGTACAAAATAGACAATCTCCTTCGAAGTATCAGGGTTTCATACAAAAACTCGTGTGTTACCAAGGGATTTCATTTTTTTGAACTTATTTGAACTCCATAGTTTTTCTATGTTCAAAATGCACCATTCAAAGCCACATCATCAATTTACAACCCTTTCCGACTTCACTTGTTATTTTTCATGCATTTACTGATTATTTTGAGCTACAAGACCATGAAATTGAAAAGCATTTGAAATGAAGTCTGAAAAGGTTCCAAGTTGGCATGGTATCATCATTTCACCCACATAGCATGTGCAAGAAAGTACAAAGGCTTACGGCAAAAACTAGATGCACTTCGTGTACAAAACAGTCAATCTTCTTCGAAGTATGAGGGTTTCATACGGAAACTCGTCTGTTACAAAGGGATTTCATTTTTTTGAACTTATTTGAACTCCATAAATTTTCTGTGTTCAAAATGCACCATTCAAAGCCACATCATCAATTTACAACCTTTTCTGACTTCATTTGTTATTTTTCATGCATTTATTGATTATTTTGAGCTATAAGACCATGAAATTGAAAATCATTTGAAATGAACTCTGAAAAGGTTCCAAGTTGGCATGGTATCATCATTTCACCCACATAGCATGTGCAAGAAAGTACAGAGGCTTACGGCAAAAACTGAATGCACTTCGTGTACAAAACAGACAATCTCCTTCGAGGTATCAGAGTTTCATACGGAAACTCGTCTGTGACAAAGGGATTTCATTTTTTTGAACTTATATGAACTCCACAATTTTTCTGTGTTCAAAATGCACCATTCAAAGCCACATCATCAATTTACAACCCTTTCCGACTTCATTTGTTATTTTTCATGCATTTAC
>NC_041393.1:127968382-127973117 GCF_002162155.2 Triticum dicoccoides
ACCCTTTCCGACTTCATTTGTTATTTTTCATGCATTTATTGATTATTTTGAGCTATAAGACCATGAAATTGAAAATCATTTGAAATGAACTCTGAAAAGGTTCCAAGTTGGCATGGTATCATCATTTCACCCACATAGCATGTGCAAGAAAGTACAAAGGCTTACGGCAAAAACTAGATGCACTTCGTGTACAAAACAGTCAATCTCCTTCGAAGTATGAGGGTTTCATACGGAAACTCGTCTGTTACAAAGGGATTTCATTTTTTTAACTTATTTGAACTCCATAAATTTTCTGTGTTCAAAATGCACCATTCAAAGCCACATCATCAATTTACAACCCTTTCTGACTTCATTTGTTATTTTTCATGCATTTATTGATTATTTTGAGCTATAAGACCGTGAAATTGAAAATCATTTGAAATGAACTCTGAAAAGGTTCCAAGTTGGCATGGTATCATCATTTCACCCACATAGCATGTGCAAGAAAGTACAGAGGCTTACGGCAAAAACTGGATGCACTTCGTGTACAAAACAAACAATCTCCTTCGAGGTATCAGAGTTTCATACGGAAACTCGTCTGTGACAAAGGGATTTCATTTTTTTGAACTTATATGAACTCCATAATTTTTCTGTGTTCAAAATGCACCATTCAAAGCCACATCATCAATTTACAACCCTTTCCGACTTCATTTGTTATTTTTCATGCATTTACAGATTATTTTGAGCTATAAGACCATGAAATTGAAAATCTTTTGAAATGAACTCTGAAAAGGTTCCAAGTTGGCATGGTATCATCATTTCACCCACATAGCATGTGCAAGAAAGTACAGAGGTTTACGACAAAAACTAGATGCAGTTCGTGTACAAAACAGACAATCTCCTTCGAGGTATGAGGGTTTCATACGGAAACTCGTCTGTTACAAAGGGATTTCATTTTTTTGAACTTATATGAACTCCATAAATTATCTGTGTTCAAAATGCACCATTCAAAGCCACATCATCAATTTACAACCCTTTCCGACTTCATTTGTTATTTTTCATGCATTTATTGATTATTTTGAGCTATAAGACCATGAAATTGAAAATCATTTGAAATGAACTCTGAAAAGGTTCCAAGTTGGCATGGTATCATCATTTCACCCACATAGCATGTAAAAGAAAGTACAGAGGCTTAGGGCAAAAACTGGATGCACTTCGTGTACAAAACCGATAATCTCCTTCGAGGTATCAGAGTTTCATACGGAAACTCGTCTGTTACAAAGGGAGTTCATTTTTTTGAACTTATATGAACTCCATAATTTTTCTGTGTTCAAAATGCACCATTCAAAGCCACATCATCAATTTACAACCCTTTCCGACTTCATTTTTTGTTTTTCATGCAATTACTTATTATTTTGAGCTATAAGACCATGAAACTGAAAAGCATTTGAAATTAACTCTGAAAAGGTTCCAAGTTGGCATGGTATCGTCATTTCATCCACATAGCATGTGCAAGAAAGTACAGAGGTTTACGTCAAAAACTGCATGCACTTCGTGTACAAAATAGTCAATCTCCTTCGAAGTATCAGGGTTTCATATGGAAACTCGTGTGTTACAAAGGGATGTCATTTTTTTGAACTCCATTGTTTTTCTGTTTTCAAAACGCACCATTCAAAGCCACATCATTAATTTACAACACTTTCCAACATCATTTGTTATTTTTCATGCATTTTCTGATTATTTTGAGCTATAAGACCATGAAATTGAAAAGCACTTGAAATGAACTCTGAAAATGTTCCAAGTTGGCATGGTATCATCATTTCACACACATAGCATGTGCAAGAAAGTACAGAGGCTTACGACAAAAACTGGATGCACGTCGTGTACAAAATAGACAATCTCCTTCGAAGTATCAGGGTTTCAAACGAAAACTCGTCTGTTACCAAGGGATTTCGTTTTTTTGAAGTTATTTGAACTCCCTAGTTTTTCTATGTTCAAAATGCACCATTCAAAGCCACATCATCAATTTACAACCCTTTCCGACTTCATTTGTTATTTTTCATGCATTTACTGATTATTTTGAGCTGTAAGACCATGAAATTGAAAAGCATTTGAAATGAAGTCTGAAAAGGTTCCAAGTTGGCATGGTATCATTATTTCACCCACATAGCATGTGCAAGAAAGTACAAAGGCATACGGCAAAAACTGGCTGCACTTCGTGTACAAAACAGTCAATCTCCTTCGAAGTATGAGGGTTTCATACGGAAACTCGTCTGTTACAAAGGGATTTCATTTTTTGAACTTATTTGAACTCCATAGTATTTCTGTGTTCAAAATGCACCATTCAAAGCCAGATCATCAATTTACAACCCTTTCCGACTTCATTTGTTATTTTTCACGCATTTACTGATTATTTTGAGCTATAAGACCATCAAATTGAAAAGCATTTGAAATGAACCCTGAAAATGTTCCAAGTTGGCATGGAATCATCATTTCACCCACATAGCATGTGCAAGAAAGTACAGAGGCTTACGACAAAAACTGGATGCACTTCGTGTACAAAACAGTCAATCTCCTTCGAAGTATGAGCGTTTCATACGGAAACTCGTCTGTTACAAAGGGATTTCATTTTTTTGAACTTATTTGAACTCCATAAATTTTCTATGTTCAAAATGCACCATTCAAAGCCACATCATCAATTTACAACCCTTTCCGACTTCATTTGTTATTTTTCATGCATTTATTGATTATTTTGAGCTATAACACCATGAAATTGAAAATCATTTGAAATGAACTCTGAAAAGGTTCCAAGTTGGCATGGTATCATCATTTCACCCACATAGCATGTGCAAGAAAGTACAGAGTCTTACGGCAAAAACTGGTTGCACTTCGTGTACAAAACAGACAATCTCCTTCGAGGTATCAGAGTTTCATACGGAAACTCGTCTGTGACAAAGGGATTTTATTTTTTTGAACTTATATGAACTCCATAATTTTTCTGTGTTCAAAATGCACCATTCAAAGCCACATCATCATTTTAGAACCCTTTCCGACTTCATTTGTTATTTTTCATCCATTTACAGATTATTTTGAGCTATAAGACCATGAAATTGAAAATCATTTGAAATGAACTCTGAAAAGGTTCCAAGTTGGCATGGTATCATCATTTCACCCACATAGCATGTGCAAGAAAGTACAGAGGCTTACGGCAAAAACTAGATGCACTTCGTGTACAAAACAGACAATCTCCTTCGAGGTATGAGGGTTTCATACGGAAACTCGTCTGTTACAAAGGGATTTCATTTTTTTGAACTTATATGAACTCCATAAATTTTCGGTGTTCAAAATGCACCATTCAAAGCCACATCATCAATTTACAAACCTTTTCGACTTCATTTGTTATTTTTCATGCATTTATTGATTATTTTGAGCTATAAGACCATGAAATTGAAAATCATTTGAAATGAACTCTGAAAAGGTTCGAAGTTGGCATGGTATCATTGTTTCACCCACATAGCATGTACAAGAAAGTACAGAGGCTTACGGCAAAAACTGGATGCACTTCGTGTACAAAACAAATAATCTCCTTCGAGGTATCAGAGTTTCACACGGAAACTCGTCTGTTACAAAGGGATTTCATTTTTTTGAACTTATATGAACTCCATAATTTTTCTGTGTTCAAAATGCACCATTCAAAGCCACATCATCAATTTACAACCCTTTCCAACTTCATTTGTTATTTTTCATGCAATTACTTATTATTTTGAGCTATAAGACCATGAAAATGAAAAGCATTTGAAATTAACTCTGAAAAGGTTCCAAGTTGGCATGGTATCATCATTTCATCCACATAGCATGTGCAAGAAAGTACAGAGGTTTACGTCAAAAACTGGATGCACTTCGTGTACAAAATAGACAATCTCCTTCGAAGTATCAGGGTTTCATATGGAAACTCGTGTGTTACAAAGGGATTTCATTTTTTTGAACTTATTTGAACTCCATAGTTTTTCTGTTTTCAAAACGCACCATTCAAAGCCACATCATTAATTTACAACACTTTCCGACATCATTTGTTATTTTTCATGCATTTTCTGATTATTTTGAGCTATAAGACCATGAAATTGAAAAGCATTTGAAATGAACTCTGAAAATGTTCCAAGTTGTCATGGTATCATCATTTCACCTACATAGCATGTGCAAGAAAGTACAAAGGCTTACGGCAAAAACTGGATGCACTTCCTGTACAAAACAGTCAATCTCCTTCGAAGTATGAGGCTTTCATACGGAAACTCGTCTGTTACAAAGGGATTTCATTTTTTGAACTTATTTGAACTCCATAGTATTTCTGTGTTCAAAATGCACCATTCAAAGCCACATCATCAATTTACAACCCTTTCCGACTTCATTTGTTATTTTTCATGCATTTACTGATTATTTTGAGCTATAAGACCATGAAATTGAAAAGCATTTGAAATGAAGTCTGAAAAGGTTCCAAGTTGGCATGGTATCATCATTTCACCCACATAGCATGTGCAAGAAAGTACAAAGGCTTACGGCAAAAACTGGATGCACTTCATGTACAAAACAGTTAATCTCCTTTGAAGTATGAGGGTTTCATACGGAAACTCGTCTGTTACAAAGGGATTTCATTTTTTGAACTTATTTGAACTCCATAGTATTTCTGTGTTCAAAATGCACCATTCAAAGCCATATAATCAATTTACAACCCTTTCCGAGTTCATTTGTTATTTTTCAT
>NC_041393.1:127973443-127977634 GCF_002162155.2 Triticum dicoccoides
GAAGTATGAGGGTTTCATACGGAAACTCGTCTGTTACAAAGGGATTTCATTTTTTGAACTTATTTGAACTCCATAGTATTTCTGTGTTCAAAATGCACCATTCAAATCCATATAATCAATTTACAACCCTTTCCGACTTCGTTTGTTATTTTTCACGCATTTATTGATTATTTTGAGCTATAACACCATGAAATTGAAAAGCATTTGAAATGAACTCCGAAAATGTTCCAAGTTGGCCTGGAATCATCATTTCACCCACATAGCATGTGCAAGAAAGTACAGAGGCTTAGGACAAAAACTGGATGCACTTCGTGTACAAAACAGTCAATCTCCTTCGAAGTATGAGGGTTTCATATGGAAACTCGTCTGTTACAAAGGGATTTCATTTTTTGAACTTATTTGAACTCCATAAATTTTTTGTGTTCAAAATGCACCATTCAAAGCCACATCATCAATTTACAGCCCTTTCCGACTTCATTTGTTATTTTTCATGCATTTATTGATTATTTTGAGCTATAAGACCATGAAATTGAAAATCATTTGAAATGAACTCTGAAAGGGTTGCAAGTTGGCATGGTATCATCATTTCACCCACATAGCATGTACAAGAAAGTACAGAGGCTTACGGCAAAAACTGGATGCACTTCGTGTACAAAACAGATAATCTCCTTCGAGGTATCAGAGTTTCATACGGAAACTCGTCTGTTACAAAGGGATTTCATTTTTTTGAACTTATATGAACTCCATAATTTTTCTGTGTTCAAAATGCACCATTCAAAGCCACATCATCAATTTACAACCCTTTCCGACTTCATTTGTTATTTTTCATGCAATGACTTATTATTTTGAGCTATAAGACCATGAAATTGAAAAGCATTTGAAATTGACTCTGAAAATGTTCCAAGTTGGCATGGTATCATCATTTCACACACATAGCATGTGCAAGAAAGTACAGAGGCTTACGACAAAAACTGGATGCACTTCGTGTACAAAACAGACAATCTCCTTCGAAGTATCAGGGTTTCAAACGAAAACTCGTGTGTTACCAAGGGATTTCATTTTTTTGAAGTTATTTGAACTCCGTAGTTTTTCTATGTTCAAAATGCACCATTCAAAGCCACATCATCAATTTACAACCCTTTCCGACTTCATTTGTTATTTTTCATGCATTTACTGATTATTTTGAGCTATAAGACCATGAAATTGAAAAGCATTTGAAATGAAGTCTGAAAAGGTTCCCAGTTGGCATGGTATCATCATTTCACCCACATAGCATGTGCAAGAAAGTACAAAGGCTTACGGCAAAAACTGGATGCACTTCATGTACAAAACAGTCAATCTCCTTCGAAGTATGAGGGTTTCATACGGAAACTCGTCTGTTACAAAGGGATTTCTTTTTTTGAACTTATTTGAACTCCATAGTAATTCTGTGTTCAAAATGCACCATTCAAAGCCAGATCATCAATTTACAACCCTTTCCGACTTCATTTGTTATTTTTCACGCATTTACTGATTATTTTGAGCTATAAGACCATGAAATTGAAAAGCATTTGAAATGAACTCTGAAAATGTTCCAAGTTGGCATGGAATCATCATTTCACCCACATAGCATGTGCAAGAAAGTACAGAGGCTTACGACAAAAACTGGATGCACTTCGTGTACAAAACAGACAATCTCCTTCGAAGTATCAGGGTTTCATACGGAAACTCGTGTGTTATAAAGGGATTTCATTTTTTTGAACTTATTTGAACTCCATAGTTTTTCTGCACCATTCAAAGCCACATCATCAATTTAGAACCCTTTCCGGCATCATTTGTTATTTTTCATGCATTTACTGATTATTTTGAGCTATAACACCATGAAATTGGAAAGCATTTGAAATGAACTCTGAAAATGTTCCAAGTTGGCATGGTATCATCATTTCACACACATAGCATGTGCAAGAAAGTACAGAGGCTTACGACAAAAATTGGATGCACTTCGTGTACAAAACAAACAATCTCCTTCGAAGTATCAGGGTTTCATACGAAAACTCGTCTGTTACCAAGGGATTTCATTTTTTGAACTTATATGAACTCCATAAATTTTCTGTGTTCAAAATGCACCATTCAAAGCCACATCATCAGATTACAACCCTTTCCGACTTCATTTGTTTTTTTTCATGAATATATTGATTATTTTGAGCTATAAGACCATGAAATTGAAAATCATTTGAAATGAACTCTGAAAAGGTTCCAAGTTGGCATGGTATCATCATTTCACCCACATAGCATGTACAAGATAGTACAGAGGCTTACGGCAAAAACTGGATGCATTTCGTGTACAAAACAGACAATCTCCTTCGAGGTATCAGGGTTTCAAACGAAAACTCGTCTGTTACCAAGGGATTTCGTTTTTTTGAAGTTATTTGAACTCCATAGTTTTTCTATGTTCAAAATGCACCATTCAAAGCCACATCATCAATTTACAACCCTTTCCGACTTCATTTGTTATTTTTCATGCATTTACTGATTATTTTGAGCTATAAGACCATGAAATTGAAAAGCATTTGAAATGAAGTCTGAAAAGGTTCCAAGTTGGCATGGTATCATCATTTCACCTACATAGCATGTGCAAGAAACTACAAAGGCTTACGGCAAAAACTGGATGCACTTCCTGTACAAAACAGTCAATCTCCTTCGAAGTATGAGGCTTTCATACGGAAACTCGTCTGTTACAAAGGGATTTCATTTTTTGAACTTATTTGAACTCCATAGTATTTCTGTGTTCAAAATGCACCATTCAAAGCCACATCATCAATTTACAACCCTTTCCGACTTCATTTGTTATTTTTCATGCATTTATTGATTATTTTGAGCTATAAGACCATGAAATTGAAAATCATTTGAAATGAACTCTGAAAAGGTTCCAAGTTGGCATGGTATCATCATTTCACCCACATAGCATGTACAAGAAAGTACAGAGGCTTACGGCAAAAACTGGATGCATTTCGTGTACAAAACAGATAATCTCCTTCGAGGTATCAGAGTTTCATACGGAAACTCGTCTGTTACAAAGGGATTTCATTTTTTTGAACTTATATGAACTCCATAATTTTTCTGTGGTCAAAATGCACCATTCAAAGCCACATCATCAATTTAGAACCCTTTCTGACTTCATTTGTTATTTTTCATGCAATTACTTATTATTTTGAGCTATAAGACCATGAAATTGAAAAGCATTTGAAATGAACTCTGAAAAGGTTCGAAGTTGGCATGGTATCATCATTTCATCCACATAGCATGTGCAAGAAAGTACAAAGGTTTACGTCAAAAACTGGATGCACTTCGTGTACAAAACAAACAATCTCCTTCGAAGTATCAGGGTTTCATACGAAAACTCGTGTGTTACAAAGGGATTTCATTTTTTTGAACTTATTTGAACTCCATAGTTTTTCTATTTTCAAAACGCACCATTCAAAGCCACATCATTAATTTACAACACTTTCCGACATCATTTGTTATTTTTCATGCATTTTCTGATTATTTTGAGCTATAAGACCATGAAATTGAAAATCATTTGAAATGAACTCTGAAAATGTTCCAAGTTGGCATGGTATCATCATTTCACACACATAGCATGTGCAAGAAAGTACAGAGGCTTACGACAAAAACTGGATGCACTTCGTGTACAAAACAGACAATCTCCTTCGAAGTATCAGGGTTTCAAAGGAAAACTCGTGAGTTACCTAGGGATTTCATTTTTTTGAAGTTATTTGAACTCCATTGTTTTTCTATGTTCAAAATGCACCATTCAAAGCCACATCATCAATTTACAACCCTTTCCGACTTCATTTGTTATTTTTCATGCATTTACTGATTATTTTGAGCTATAAGACCATGAAATTGAAAAGCATTTGAAATGAAGTCTGAAAAGGTTCCAAGTTGGCATGGTATCATCATTTCACCTACATAGCATGTGCAAGAAAGTACAAAGGCTTACGGCAAAAACTGGATGCACTTCCTGTACAAAACAGTCAATCTCCTTCGAAGTATGAGGCTTTCATACGGAAACTCGTCTGTTACAAAGGGATTTCATTTTTTGAACTTATTTGAACTCCATAGTATTTCTGTGTTCAAAATGCACCATTCAAAGCCACATCATCAATTTACAACCCTTTCCGACTTCATTTGTTATTTTTCATGCATTTA
>NC_041393.1:127977681-127979010 GCF_002162155.2 Triticum dicoccoides
GTCTGTTACAAAGGGATTTCATTTTTTGAACTTATTTGAACTCCATAGTATTTCTGTGTTCAAAATGCACCATTCAAAGCCACATCATCAATTTACAACCCTTTCCGACTTCATTTGTTATTTTTCATGCATTCATTGATTATTTTGAGCTATAAGACCATGAAATTGAAAATCATTTGAAATGAACTCTGAAAAGGTTCCAAGTTGGCATGGTATCATCATTTCACCCACATAGCATGTACAAGAAAGTACAGAGGCTTACGGCAAAAACTGGATGCATTTCGTGTACGAAACAGATAATCTCCTTCGAGGTATCAGGGTTTCATACGGAAACTCGTCTGTTACAAAGGGATTTCATTTTTTTGAACTTATATGAACTCCATAATTTTTCTGTGTTCAAAATGCACCATTCAAAGCCACATCATCAATTTACAACCCTTTCTGACTTCATTTGTTATTTTTCATGCATTTACTGATTATTTTGAGCTATAACACCATGAAATTGGAAAGCATTTGAAATGAACTCTGAAAATGTTCCAAGTTGGCATGGTATCATCATTTCACACACATAGCATGTGCAAGAAAGTACAGAGGCTTACGACAAAAATTGGATGCACTTCGTGTACAAAACAAACAATCTCCTTCGAAGTATCAGGGTTTCATACGAAAACTCGTCTGTTACCAAGGGATTTCATTTTTTGAACTTATATGAACTCCATAAATTTTCTGTGTTCAAAATGCACCATTCAAAGCCACATCATCAGATTACAACCCTTTCCGACTTCATTTGTTTTTTTTCATGAATTTATTGATTATTTTGAGCTATAAGACCATGAAATTGAAAATCATTTGAAATGAACTCTGAAAAGGTTCCAAGTTGGCATGGTATCATCATTTCACCCACATAGCATGTACAAGAAAGTACAGAGGCTTACGGCAAAAACTGGATGCATTTCGTGTACAAAACAGACAATCTCCTTCGAGGTATCAGGGTTTCAAACGAAAACTCGTCTGTTACCAAGGGATTTCGTTTTTTGGAAGTTATTTGAACTCCATAGTTTTTCTATGTTCAAAATGCACCATTCAAAGCCACATCATCAATTTACAACCCTTTCCGACTTCATTTGTTATTTTTCATGCATTTACTGATTATTTTGAGCTATAAGACCATGAAATTGAAAAGCATTTGAAATGAAGTCTGAAAAGGTTCCAAGTTGGCATGGTATCATCATTTCACCTACATAGCATGTGCAAGAAACTACAAAGGCTTACGGCAAAAACTGGATGCACTTCCTGTACAAAACAGTCAATCTCCTTCGAAGTATGAGG
>NC_041393.1:127979520-127988839 GCF_002162155.2 Triticum dicoccoides
TGGTATCATCATTTCACCTACATAGCATGTGCAATAAACTACAAAGGCTTACGGCAAAAACTGGATGCACTTCCTGTACAAAACATTCAATCTCCTTTGAAGTATGAGGCTTTCATACGGAAACTCGTCTGTTACAAAGGGATTTCATTTTTTGAACTTATTTGAACTCCATAGTATTTCTGTGTTCAAAATGCACCATTCAAAGCCACATCATCAATTTACAACCCTTTCCAACTTCATTTGTTATTTTTCATGCATTTATTGATTATTTTGAGCTATAAGACCATGAAATTGAAAATCATTTGAAATGAACTCTGAAAAGGTTCCAAGTTGGCATGGTATCATCATTTCACCCACATAGCATGTACAAGAAAGTACAGAGGCTTACGGCAAAAACTGGATGCATTTCGTGTACAAAACAGATAATCTCCTTCGAGGTATCAGAGTTTCATACGGAAACTCGTCTGTTACAAAGGGATTTCATTTTTTTGAACTTATATGAACTCCATAATTTTTCTGTGTTCAAAATGCACCATTCAAAGCCACATCATCAATTTAGAACCCTTTCTGACTTCATTTGTTATTTTTCATGCAATTACTTATTATTTTGAGCTATAAGACCATGAAATTGAAAAGCATTTGAAATGAACTCTGAAAAGGTTCCAAGTTGGCATGGTATCATCATTTCATCCACATTGCATGTGCAAGAAAGTACAGAGGTTTACGTCAAAAACTGGATGCACTTCGTGTACAAAATAGACAATCTCCTTCGAAGTATCAGGGTTTCATATGGAAACTCGTGTGTTACAAAGGGATTTCATTTTTTTGAACTTATTTGAACTCCATAGTTTTTCTGTTTTCAAAACGCACCATTCAAAGCCACATCATTAATTTACAACACTTTCCGACATCATTTGTTATTTTTCATGCATTTTCTGATTATTTTGAGCTATAAGACCATGAAATTGAAAAGCATTTGAAATGAACTCTAAAAATGTTCCAAGTTGGCATGGTATCATCATTTCACACACATAGCATGTGCAACAAAGTACAGAGGCTTACAACTAAAACTGGATGCACTTCGTGTACAAAACAGACAATCTCCTTCGAAGTATCAGGGTTTCAAACGAAAACTCGTCTGTTACCAAGGGATTTCTTTTTTTGAAGTTATTTGAACTCCATAGTTTTTCTATGTTCAAAATGCACCATTCAAAGCCACATCATCAATTTACAACCCTTTCCGACTTCATTTGTTATTTTTCATGCATTTACTGATTATTTTGAGCTATAAGACCATGAAATTGAAAAGCATTTGAAATGAAGTCTGAAAAGGTTCCAAGTTGGCATGGTAACATCATTTCACCTACATAGCATGTGCAAGAAAGTACAAAGGCTTACGGCAAAAACTGGATGCACTTCCTGTACAAAACAGTCAATCTCCTTCGAAGTATGAGGCTTTCATACGGAAACTCGTCTGTTACAAAGGGATTTCATTTTTTGAACTTATTTGAACTCCATAGTATTTCTGTGTTCAAAATGCACCATTCAAAGCCACATCATCAATTTACAACCCTTTCCGACTTCATTTGTTATTTTTCATGCATTTATTGATTATTTTGAGCTATAAGACCATGAAATTGAAAATCATTTGAAATGAACTCTGAAAAGGTTCCAAGTTGGCATGGTATCATCATTTCACCCACATAGCATGTACAAGAAAGTACAGAGGCTTACGGCAAAAACTGGATGCATTTCATGTACAAAACAGATAATCTCCTTCGAGGTATGAGAGTTTCATACGGAAACTCGTCTGTTACAAAGGGATTTCATTTTTTTGAACTTATATGAACTCCATAATTTTTCTGTGTTCAAAATGCACCATTCAAAGCCACATCATCAATTTACAACCCTTTCTGACTTCATTTGTTATTTTTCATGCAATTACTTATTATTTTGAGCTATAAGAACATGAAATTGAAAAAGCATTTGAAATTAACTCTGAAAAGGTTCCAAGTTGGCATGGTATCATCATTTCATCCACATCGCATGTGCAAGAAAGTACAGAGGTTTACGTCAAAAACTGGATGCACTTCGTGTACAAAATAGACAATCTCCTTCGAAGTATCAGGGTTTCATATGGAAACTCGTGTGTTACAAAGGGATTTCATTTTTTTGAACTTATTCGAACTCCATAGTTTTTCTGTTTTCAAAACGCACCATTCAAAGCCACATCATTAATTTACAACACTTTCCGACATCATTTGTTATTTTTCATGCATTTTCTGATTATTTTGAGCTATAAGACCATGAAATTGAAAAGCATTTGAAATGAACTCTGAAAATGTTCCAAGTTGGCATGGTATCATCATTTCACACACATAGCATGTGCAACAAAGTACAGAGGCTTACAACAAAAACTGGATGCACTTCGTGTACAAAACAGACAGTCTCCTTCGAAGTATCAGGGTTTCAAACGAAAACTCGTCTGTTACCAAGGGATTTCGTTTTTTTGAAGTTATTTGAACTCCATAGTTTTTCTATGTTCAAAATGCACCATTCAAAGCCACATCATCAATTTACAACCCTTTCCGACTTCATTTGTTATTTTTCATGCATTTACTGATTATTTTGAGCTATAAGACCATGAAATTGAAAAGCATTTGAAATGAAGTCTGAAAAGGTTCCAAGTTGGCATGGTATCATCATTTTACCTACATAGCATGTGCAAGAAAGTACAAAGGCTTACGGCAAAAACTGGATGCACTTCCTGTACAAAACAGTCAATCTCCTTCGAAGTATGAGGCTTTCATACGGAAACTCATCTGTTACAAAGGGATTTCATTTTTTGAACTTATTCGAACTCCATAGTATTTCTGTGTTCAAAATGCACCATTCAAAGCCAGATCATCAATTTACAACCCTTTCCGACTTCATTTGTTATTTTTCACGCATTTACTGATTATTTTGAGCTATAAGACCATGAAATTGAAAAGCATTTGAAATGAACTCTGAAAATGTTCCAAGTTGGCATGGAATCATCATTTCACCCACATAGCATGTGCAAGAAAGTACAGAGGCTTACGACAAAAACTGGATGCACTTCGTGTACAAAACAGACAATCTCCTTCGAAGTATCAGGGTTTCATACGGAAACTCGTCTGTGACAAAAGGATTTCATTTTCTGAAGTTATTGGAACTCCATAGTTTTTATGTGTTCAAAATGCACCATTCAAATCCACATATTCAATTTACAATCCTTTCCGACTTCATTTGTTATTTTTCATGCATTTACTGATTATTTTGAGCTATAAGACGATGAAAATGAAAATCATTTGAAATGAACTCTGAAAAGGTTCCAAGTTGTCATGGTATCATCATTTCACCCACATAGCATGTGCAAGAAAGTACAGAGGCTTACGGCAAAAACTGGATGCCCTTCGTGTACAAAACAGACAATCTCCTTCGAAGTATGAGGGTTTCATACGGAAACTCGTCTGTTACAAAGGGATTTCATTTTTTTTGAACTTATATGAACTCCATAGTTTTTCTGTGTTCAAAATGCACCATTCAAAGCCACATCATCAATTTACAACCCTTTCTGACTTCATTTGTTATTTTTCATGCATTTACTTATTATTTTGAGCTATAAGACCATGAAATTGAAAAGCATTTGAAATGAACTCTGAAAATGTTCCAAGTTGGCATGGTATCATTATTTCACCCATAGAGCATGTGCAAGAAAGTACAGAAGCTTACGTCAAAAACTGGATGCACTTCGTGTACAAAACAGACAATCTCCTTCGAAGTATCAGGGTTGCATACGGAAACTCGTGTGTTATAAAGGGATTTCATTTTTTTGAACTTATTTGAACTCCATAGTTTATCTGTGTTCAAAATGCACCATTCAAAGCCACATCATCAATTTAGAACCCTTTCCGGCATCATTTGTTATTTTTCATGCATTTACTGATTATTTTGAGCTATAACACCATGAAATTGGAAAGCATTTGAAATGAACTCTGAAAATGTTCCAAGTTGGCATGGTATCATCATTTCACACACATAGCATGTGCAAGAAAGTACAGAGGCTTACGACCAAAACTGGATGCACTTCGTGTACAAAACAAACAATCTCCTTCGAGGTATCAGAGTTTCATACGGAAACTCGTCTGTTACCAAGGGATTTCATTTTTTGAACTTATTTGAACTCCATAGTTTTTCTATGTTCAAAATGCACAATTCAAAGCCACATCATTAATTTACAACCTTTTCCGGCTTCATTTGTTATTTTCATGCAATTACTTATTATTTTGATGTATAAGACCATGAAATTGAAAAGCATTTGAAATGAACTCTAAAAAGGTTCCAAGTTGGCATGGTATCAATATTTCACCCATATAGCATGTGCAAGAAAGTACAGAAGCTTACGGCAAAAATTGGATGCACTTCGTGTACAAAACACACAATCTCCTTCGAAGTATCGGGGTTTCATACGAAAACTCGTCTGTGACAAAGGGATTTCATTTTTTGAAGTTATTTGAACTCCATAGTTTTTCTGTGTTCAAAACGCACCATTCAAAGCCACATCATTAATTTACAACACTTTCCGACATCATTTGTTATTTTTCATGCATTTTCTGATTATTTTGAGCTATAAGACCATGAAATTGAAAAGCATTTGACATGAACTCTGAAAATGTTCCAAGTTGGCATGGTATCATCATTTCACACACATAGCATCTGCAAGAAAGTACAGAGGCTTATAACAAAAACTGGATGCACTTCATGTACAAAACAGACAATCTCCTTCGAAGTATCAGGTTTTCAAACGAAAACTCGTCTGTTACCAAGGGATTTCGTTTTTTTGAAGTTATTTGAACTCCATAGTTTTTCTATGTTCAAAATTCACCATTCAAAGCCACATCATCAATTTACAACCCTTTCCGACTTCATTTGTTATTTTTCATGCATTTACTGATTATTTTGAGCTATAAGACCATGAAATTGAAAAGCATTTGAAATGAAGTCTGAAAAGGTTCCAAGTTGGCATGGTATCATCATTTCACCCACATAGCATGTGCAAGAAAGTACAGAGGCTTACGGCAAAAACTGGATGCACTTCGTGTACAAAACAGTCAATCTACTTCGAAGTATGAGGGTTTCAAACGAAAACTCGTCTGTTACCAAGGGATTTCGTTTTTTTGAAGTTATTTGAACTCCATAGTTTTTCTATGTTGAAAATGCACCATTCAAAGCCACATCATCAATTTACAACCCTTTCCGACTTCATTTGTTATTTTCATGCATTTACTGATTATTTTGAGCTATAAGACCATGAAATTGAAAAGCATTTGAAATGAAGTCTGAAAAGGTTCCAAGTTGGCATGGTATCATCATTTCACCCACATAGCATGTGCAAGAAAGTACAGAGGCTGATGGCAAAAACTGGATGCACTTCGTGTACAAAACAGTCAATCTCCTTTGAGGTATCAGGGTTTCATACGGAAACTCGTCTGTTACAAAGGGATTTCATTTTTTTTTGAACTTATATGAACTCCATAATTTTTCTGTGCTCAAAATGCACCATTCAAAGCCACATCATCAATTTACAACCCTTTTCGACTTCATTTGTTATTTTTCATGCATTTACTTATTATTTTGAGCTATAAGACCATGAAATTGAAAAGCATTTGAAATGAACTCTAAAAAGGTTCCAAGTTGGCATGGTATCATCATTTCACCCATATAGCATGTGCAAGAAAGTACAGAAGCTTACGTCAAAAACTGGATGCACTTCGTGTACAAAACAGACAATCTCCTTTGAAGTATCAGGGTTTCATACGGAAACTCGTGTGTTACAAAGGGATTTCATTTTTTTGAACTTATTTGAACTCCATAGTTTTTCTGTGTTCAAAATGCACCATTCAAAGCCACATCATCAATTTAGAACCCTTTCCGGCATCATTTGTTATTTTTCATGCATTTACTAATTATTTTGAGCTATAACACCATGAAATTGGAAAGCATTTGAAATGAACTCTGAAAATGTTCCAAGTTGGCATGGTATCATCATTTCACACACATAGCATGTGCAAGAAAGTACAGAGGCTTACGACAAAAACTGGATGCACTTCGTGTACAAAACAAACAATCTCCTTCGAAGTATCAAGGTTTCATACGAAAACTCGTCTGTTACCAAGGGATTTCATTTTTTGAACTTATATGAACTCCATAAATTTTCTGTGTTCAAAATGCACCATTCAAAGCCACATCATCAATTTACAACCCATTCCGACTTCATTTGTTATTTTTCATGCATTCATTGATTATTTTGAGCTATAAGACCATGAAATTGAAAATCATTTGAAATGAACTCTGAAAAGGTTCCAAGTTGGCGTGGTATCATCATTTCACCCACATAGCATGTACAAGAAAGTACAGAGGCTTACGGCAAAAACTGGATGCATTTCGTGTACAAAACAGATTATCTCCTTCGAGGTATCAGAGTTTCATACGGAAACTCGTCTGTTACAAAGGGATTTCATTTTTTTGAACTTATATGAACTCCATAATTTGTCTGTGTTCAAAATGCACCATTCAAAGCCACATCATCAATTTACAACCCTTTCCGACTTCATTTGTTTTTTTCATGCAATTACTTATTATTTTGAGCTATAAGACCATGAAATTGAAAAAGCATTTTAAATTAACTCTGAAAAGGTTCCAAGTTGGCATGGTATCATCATTTCATCCACATTGCATGTGCAAGAAAGTACAGAGGTTTACGTCAAAAACTGGATGCACTTCGTGTACAAAATAGACAATCTCCTTCGAAGTATCAGGGTTTCATATGGAAACTCGTGTGTTACAAAGGGATTTCATTTTTTTTGAACTTATTTGAACTCCATAGTTTTTCTGTTTTCAATACGCACCATTCAAAGCCACATCATTAATTTACAACACTTTCCGACATCATTTGTTATTTTTCATGCATTTTCTGATTATTTTGAGCTATAAGACCATGAAATTGAAAAGCATTTGAAATGAACTCTGAAAATGTTCCAAGTTGGCATGGTATCATCATTTCACACACATAGCATGTGCAACAAAGTACAGAGGCTTACAACAAAAACTGGATGCACTTCGTGTACAAAACAGACAATCTCCTTCGAAGTATCAGGGTTTCAAACGAAAACTCGTCTGTTACCAAGGGATTTCGTTTTTTCGAAGTTATTTGAACTCCACAGTTTTTCTATTTTCAAAATGCACCATTCAAGGCCACATCATCAATTTACAACCCTTTCCGACTTCATTTGTTATTTTTCATGCATTTACTGATTATTTTGAGCTATAAGACCATGAAATTGAAAAGCATTTGAAATGAAGTCTGAAAAGGTTCCAAGTTGGCATGGTATCATCATTTCACCTACATAGCATGTGTAAGAAAGTACAAAGGCTTACGGCAAAAACTGGATGCACTTCGTGTACAAAACAGTCAATCTCCTTCGAAGTATGAGGCTTTCATACGGAAACTCGTCTGTTACAAAGGGATTTCATTTTTTGAACTTATTTGAACTCCATAGTATTTCTGTGTTCAAAATGCACCATTCAAAGCTAGATCATCAATTTACAACCCTTTCCGACTTCATTTGTTATTTTTCATGCATTTACTGATTATTTTGAGCTATAAGACCATGAAATTGAAAAGCATTTGAAATGAACTCTGAAAATGTTCCAAGTTGGCATGGAATCATCATTTCACCCACATATCATGTGCAAGAAAGTACAGAGGCTTACGACAAAAACTGGATGCACTTCGTGTACAAAACAGACAATCTCCTTCGAAGTATCAGGGTTTCATACGGAAACTCGTCTGTGACAAAAGGATTTCATTTTCTGAAGTTATTGGAACTCCATAGTTTTTCTGTGTTCAAAATGCACCATTCAAAGCCACATATTCAATTTACAACCCTTTCCGACTTCATTTGTTATTTTTCATGCATTTACTGATTATTTTTCATGTATTTACTGATTATTTTCATGCATTCAAAGCTAGATCATCAATTTACAACCCTTTCCGACTTCATTTGTTATTTTTCACGCATTACTGATTATTTTGAGCTATAAAACAATGAAAAAGGTTCCAAGTTGGCATGGTATCATCATTTCACCCACATAGCATGTGCAAGAAAGTACAGAGGCTTACGGCAAAAACTGGATGCACTTCGTGTACAAAACAGTCAATCTCCTTTGAGGTATCAGGGTTTCATACGGAAACTCGTCTGTTACAAAGGGATTTCATTTTTTTTTGAACTTATATGAACTCCATAATTTTTCTGTGTTCAAAATGCACCATTCAAAGCCACATCATCAATTTACAACCCTTTCCGACTTCATTTGTTATTTTTCATGCATTTATTTATTATTTTGAGCTATAAGACCATGAAATTGAAAAGCATTTGAAATTAACTCTAAAAAGGTTCCAAGTTGGCATGGTATCATCATTTCACCCATATAGCATGTGTAAGAAAGTACAGAAGCTTACGTCAAAAACTGGATGCACTTCATGTACGAAATAGACAATCTCCTTTGATGTGACGCCCGGGTAATTAAGCTACAGTTACCCCCTCGTAATGATGCCATGTCACCACGATTACTGTTGCTAATCTCGTGTTAGTTTAGAACCAATCCAAATTCAAATTCAAAATCAATCAAACAATAAAAGTTTTCAAATATTAAAACTAAAACGTTCGGAGTGATCCAACTAATGCATAGGTAATTATGGTGGAGAAACCTAACTTTAATAAAATGTTTAAGTGTTCAAAATAATTAAAATTGTAGGTTAAATAATAAAATAAATGCCTTTTGAATTTTATAAAATATTAAACTATTTTAGTTGGGATAAGAACTAATGTGGCAGTAGTTTATTTAAAAGTACCAATTTAGGTGTTAGTGATAATTTTTACTAAAACTAAAATAAAACAGAAAAGAAATAAGAAAAAAAAAGGAAAAAGGAAGAAGATAAAAACAGAAGACTAAAGAAAAGAAAAGGGTCCCCCCCGGCCCCTCGGCCCACTAGGCCACCAGGCTGCCAGGCAGCCCACGACCCACCCCACTCTCCCTGGCCTAAAAGGCCACTCCCCCGACCCCAAACCCTAAAGCACCCCCACTCGCCCACGATCCCCTCGTCTCCCTCCCAGCGCCGCCACACGCAACACAAACACACACACGCATCGTCCCGCAGAGAGGGGCGCCCCTATTCGATCCCCTCCTCCCGCACGCCCACGCCCGATGCAAGGCGCCGCCGGCGCCCCTCCTC
>NC_041393.1:127989306-128001286 GCF_002162155.2 Triticum dicoccoides
TCGCTCTTCCTTAGCACCGCCGCCCTCCACGACGCAGGCGCACGCCACCGCCTTGGCGCTGCATCCCCCGCTCGATCTGGGCGCCCGCCTGCGCCCAGGGGCCCGATCCCGCTCCCCCCATCGTCGCCGTGCTCCGCCATCGTGCCCGGCGCCCGGAGTTCCACCTAGTCGGATCGTCGTCCTCTCCATCATCACTGGACCCTGCCGCATCAACCTTCATCGAGCCCGCTGCCTTGGACCCTACGCCCCACCGTGAACTGCCGCTTTTCCCTCCTCCTCTCCCCGCGTCGGCTTCCCCGGCTCGCCTCGACACCGTGCACCCTGGTCCCCACCCTCGTGCGCGCCCGCGCCATCTCTGGCCGCGCCCGATGCGCGCTCACCGCACCTGATGCGCGCTCACCGCGCCCCCATCCGCGCACACAGGTACCTGGACCGCCCTCTGCTACGCCTGCTTGCGGGTGGCCGCACGCACCGCTCTCCCTTGGCCTAAGCGCCCTTGCACCCCGCCTCAGCGTCGTCCATCGCTGGATCTGCCGGGCCTTCCCCCCACTGCTGGCCGCACGTCCCGCGTCGTGCGCCTCGCCTTGCCACTCCCCTGCCTGTGCCGCTTCCTCGCCGCCCCGGCCGCCTGGCCGGCGCTGTGGCCACCGGCCTCCCCTGCTCCGACGCCCTACCGGCTCTGCCCACCCCTGGGCGTGCGTCCGAACGGGTGCGGGGCACCCGTTGCGCCCGAACCCGCTAACACCGACGCCCTCTAAGGTCCCTAGGGCCTATGACAAACGGGGCCCAGCCCCAGAACGTTTTTAGAAAAAAAAGGAATTAGAAAAATATTAATTAATTAATTAATTAATTCGACAATTAATTAACTTAATTGGATCTGTTAACTAACCTGATTAACTCCGATTAGATAAACTAATGATTAATTAACTAGTTAATTAGGTTTAGGTAAACTATGGCTATGACAGGTGGGACCCACGTGTAGGTTTGACTAAGTCAACAGGACTGTTGACTGGGCCTGCTGACCGTGCTGTTGACCCAGTCAATGGCCCCATCTGTCAGGTTGACCAGTCAACTCTGTTGACTGCTGACATCAGCATGACATCATGCTGATGTCATAAATCCATTTTCGAATTAAATTAAATAATTAATTAAATTCCAGAAATTAATAAAATCTTTAGAAAATCATACCTTTTAAACCGTAACTCGGATTAAATTATTTTCAACATGAAAGTTGCTCAGAATGATGAGACGAATCCGGATACACAACCCGTTCGTCCACCACACCCCCCTAACCTATCAAACACGCAACTTTTCCCCTCTGGTTCATCTGTCCGAAAACGTGAAACACCGGGGATACTTTCCCGGATGTTTCCCCCTTTCGTCGGTATCACATAATACCGCGTTAGGACATACCTAGCACCGCGTATTGCCGCGTCTTGCTTTGTGTTGCATTTGATTGCTCTGTTATTTATTGTGTTCCCCCTCTGTTACTCCTTTCCGGTAGACTCCGAGACCGCTGCCGATGTCCGTGTGTTCGACTACATCGAAGATGACCCCTCCTTGCCAGAGCAACCAGGCAAGCCCCCCCTTTGATCACCAGATATCGCCTATTCTTCTCCATACTGCTTGCATTAGAGTAGTGTAGCATGTTACTGCTTTCCATTATTCCTATCCTGATGCATAGCCTGTCCTTGCTACTACTGTTGTTACCATTACCTGCTATCCTACTGCTTAGTATAGGATGCTAGTGTTCCATCAGTGGCCCTACACTCTTGTCCGTCTGCCATGCTATACTACTGGGCCGTGATCACTTCGGGAGGTGATCACGGGCATATATGATATACTTTACACAGTTACATTACCTGTGATACTGTTCGGAGATGGGGGCTGAAGGGGCAGGTGGCTCCATCCCGGTAGAGGTGGGCCTGGGTTCCCGACGGCCCCCGACTGTTACTTTGTGGCGGAGCGGCAGGGCAGGTTGAGACCACCTAGGAGACAGGTGGGCCTGGCCCTGTTCGGCGTTCGCGGATATTTAACACGCTTAACGAGATCTTGGTATTTGATCTGAGTTGGCTACGAGCCTATACGCACTAACCATCTATGCGGGAGTAGTTATGGGTATCCCGGCGTCGTGGTATCAGCCGAAGCCTTCTTGACGTCAGCGACTGAGTGGCGCGCGCCGGGTTGGACTGCGTTAACGCAACTTCCTTTGTAATGGAGGTTGCTAGGTCTGCTCACCGGCCGCGTACGCAACATGCAGGTGTGCTAAGGGCGATGGGCCCAGACCCCTGTGCGCTTAGGTTTAGACCGGCGTGCTGACCTCTCTGTTGTGCCTAGGTGGGGCTGCGACGTGTTGATCTTCCGAGGCCGGGCATGACCCAGGAAAGTGTGTCTGGCCAAATGGGATCAAGCGTGTTGGGTAAGTTGGTGCACCCCTGCAGGATCTATTCGAATAGCCGTGATCTTCGGTAACAGGACGACTTGGAGTTGTACCTTGACCTTATGACAACTAGAACCGGATACTTAATAAAACACACCCTTCCAAGTTCCACAGACAACCCGGTGACCGCTTTTCCACAGGGCGACGAGGGGAGGATCGCCGAGTAGGATTATGCTATGTGTTGCTACTGGAGATGCTACTGGAGATGCTACTTGGAGATGCTACTTGGAGATGCTACTTGGGGATGCTACTTGGAGGACTTCAATCTATTCTCTTCTACATGCTGCAAGACGGAGGCTGCCAGAAGCGTAGTCTTCGATAGGACTAGCTATCCCCCTCTTATTCTGGCATTCTGCAGTTCATTCCACCGATATGGCCTCCTTACACATATACCCATGCATATGTAGTGTAGTTCCTTGCTTGCGAGTACTTTGGATGAGTACTCACGGTTGCTTTCTCCCCATTTTTTCCCCTTTCCTTTCTTTCTGGTTGTCGCAACCAGATGCTGGAGTCCAAGAGCCAGACGCCACCGTCGACGACGACCCCTACTACACCGGAGGTGCCTACTACTACGTGCAGCCCGCTGACGACGACCAGGAGTAGATAGGAGGATCCCAGGCAGGAGGCCTGCGCCTCTTTCGATCTGTATCTCAGTTTGTGCTAGCCTTCTTAAGGCAAACTTGTTTAACTTATGTCTGTACTCAGATATTGTTGCTTCCGCTGACTCGTCTATGATCGAGCACTTGTATTTGAGCCCTCGAGGCCCCTGGCTTGTATTATGATGCTTGTATGACTTATTTTATTTGTAGAGTTGTGTTGTGATATCTTCCCGTGAGCCCCTGATCTTGATCGTACACATTTGCGTGCATGATTAGTGTACGATTGAATCGGGGGCGTCACATTTGAAGTATCAGGGTTTCATACGGAAACTCGTGTGTTACAAAGGGATTTCATGTGTGCATCATGTCTATATTTTCGAAACTTGAACTTATTTGTCACATCCCTAGCTGCTGGTAGTGCTCTAGGCTAGCTTCATGTGTGCATCATGTCTATATTTTCGAAACTTGAACTGAGGAATTTTGGAAGCCTCAAAAACTTAAATAAAAGAGGGGCAAAAACCCTAGAAATCTCATTCATTGCTCCAAAGTGCTCTTCTTAAATGTTTGATAATTTTTGGTAAGGGTTCTGGTCCCAACCAAAATATTGAACATTTTTAAGGATTTATTTTTGGGACTTTGGATTTAATTCATTAGCTATTTGAATTTGAATTATATTCATATAATTAGAATATAATTTCAAATACCCCTGAAATATTTTATAAGCTTTTGGAAAAGTCCATCTAGCAATATAAAATATTCAGAGGAGTTTTTGGCATTGTTTTAAATTATTTTAAATTCAAAACAGTGGCAAAACAGATTAAATAAAACAAAACAGAAGAAAAATATAAAACAGAGAGTTACCTGGCCTCATCCGTGCAGCCCACCAGAGCCTGGCCCAGCTCCCCCAACGGCCCAGCCCACCGCCGCCCCCCTTCCCTGTCGTCTTCCTCCCTGCCAGGAGGACGGACACCGCGACGCCGCCGCATGCGCCACCTCCACCCTGCTTGGCCACCTCCTGCTTCCTCCCCGGCCTCCCTAGCGACGCCCCGGATGACGCCACGCGCCTCCCCGACCCCCTCTCACTTCTCCCTCGCTCTCTGGACCTCCCTCCCCTCTCTGCTCCCTTCCCGAGCGGAGCCCGTCGCCGCCGCTCATCGCCTGCGTAGCCACTGCCTCCCCCTCGACCCCTCGCCGTGCCAGCGAGCTCCGTCTCGACGTCCCCGACCTCCTCGACGACCCACGAGGCCCCGGACACGCTGCAACGCCGCCACCGAGGCTTTTCCCCTCCTCGGCCGCCGGAGATCGACCTCGCCGCCCCGCTCAGCTCCGGCCTTCCCCGAGCTCGTCGTCCGCACCGTTGCAACCGTCGTAAGCCTCTCCCTCGAACCCCCTCTCTGTTGTCCTGTTTTCACACCGTGGCTCCTAGTTCACCGACGACCGAAGCCGCCGCCGCCATGGACGTTGAGCCACGCGCTCCCGAGCTTCGCTTACTCGCCCAATGGCACAGATGTGCTCCTGGTGACCCCACGACGCCGTCCATGCCCTTGGTTGAGCTCCTTGTGCTCTGCCTCGCCGTGCCCGTGCAAACCCGAACTCCGGCCGCCGCCGCAAGCTCCGCTCCGGCGAGCGTTGACCACCCCGCGTCCTTCCGTCGCCTTCTCCGGATGCGCACCAGCGCTAGGAACCCACAGAGCCTCTCCGCGCGGCGTTTGGACGCCGGAGCAAGAAACCCAAAGGTCTCCGCCGTCTCGGCCTCGCCGGCGTCAAGCCGCCGGCGGGTTAGGCCCTGTTGACCAGGGGTTTGACCTCCCCCTGGGTCGATGACAGATGGGGCCAGCCCCCTGTTAATTAGTTTAGTTTATTTTAATTTTTTTTAGCCACTGTTTCACTGCCATGTGGGCCCGAGGCCCTGCTAATTTGGTTTAGGTAGTAATTAAATTTTAGCTAACCCACTGACCCGCTGACTGTGGGCCCCAGCCCTTCTAATTACGTTAGTTAAGAATTAACTAAACCCTGTTTAGTTCCTGTGTCACTGACGTGTGGCCCCCACACGTCAGGTTTGACCTGGAGCGCCCTGTTGACCTGATGACGTCAAGGTGATGTCATGCTGACGCATTAAATGATTTTGTGGATTTAAAATAAATCAGAAAATCCAGAAAATGGTATAAACTTCTAAAATTCATAGAAATTCAACCATAACTCCAAATTAAATAATTTATATATGAAAAATTATCAGAAAAATTCAAGGAATCCATCTGTACCATTTTCATGCATGTTAGAACAACTTATAGCTGCTGTTTAGCACAAATCAATTAAATGGCATTTGAATAATCACATATGGAGTTTGAATTTGAATCTTGTATTCAAACCAACTTCATTTAATCTGTTGCTAGTTGCATTAGCTCAAAACACATTCATATTGCCATGTCATAGCATGCATCATTTTGTGCATTGCATTGATTGTGTTCTTCTTTGTTGCCGGTATCTGTTCCCTCCCGGTAGACGATGTTCCGACGTTGTGATCGTTGACACTGATGAAGACTCAATGTTATCTTCAGAAGTGCCAGACAAGCAAAACCCCCTTGTTCATTCCGATACAATCCTACTCTCTCGCTCCTGCTCTCTTTTAATGCATTAGGACAACACCGATTCATCTGTTACTTGTTGCGGTAGCTGAACCCCTTTATCCTCTGCATGACCTGTCATTGCCACAGTAAATAGATGAAACCCACTAGCATGAGTGGGAGTTGTTTGAGCCCTGTTGTGCCTACTCATTCATGCTTGTTTGTCATGCCTGCTACTGCTTAGAGTTGAGTCAGGTCTGATTCATCGGGGATGAATCAGAGGTGTGTAAACATGTCCTACTGTGTGTGAGCTAAGTGTGTGAATACGATTTGGTAAAGGTAGCGGTGAGAGGCCATGTAGGAGTACATGGTGGGTTGTCTCATTGCAGCCATCCTCAGGAACTGAGTTCTGTGTTTGTGATCCATGATTCAGCTACTACCACGCATTGGGCCCGAAACCAATGGACCCTCTCGGCTTCTTGATCACCCTTGTCCTCTGTCCAGGAGTTGCAAGTAGTTTCTGGTGTTTGTAGTATGCTGGAGGCCGTGCGCAGCGCTGACCGTAGGGGTGGGCTGTGATGCGGTAGGCACGTGGCACGGTGTACCGGGCGCCCGTTTGGTGTCTCGGGAACCCTGTTCACATCGTTTGGGGCTGTGAGCGAAACTCCGGCCGGATCTCCTCATGGATGGAACCCGAATAGGCGATAAACCTGGACTAGAGACTTGAGTGTTTAGGCAGGCCGTGGCCGACACCCACGTTGGGCTTCCGCTTGAAGGTTGCCGAGTACATGTCGTGTAAACGGCGATAAGTGGTGAGAGCGTGTGTGAAGAAGTACACCCCTGCAGGGTTAACATCATCTATTCGAATAGCCGTGTCCGCGGAAAAGGAATTCTGGGTTGCCTATATCAGTTCATAGACAAGTGAAAGTGGATACTCTAAAATATGCAAGATAAGCGTGAGTGCTATGGATGGCGCTCTCGTAGGGAGACGGGAGCGGATCCATAGTGGCGTATTGATATGGTGGATATGTGGACTCGTGTGCGCCACCTCAAAAGAGTTACTTGCAGTCGTAGTTCAGGATAGCCACCGAGTCAAAGCTGGCTTGCTGCAGTTAAACCCCACCATCCCCTTTGTTGATAATGATGCATATGTAGTTAGTTCTGATGTAAGTCTTGCTGGGTACATTTGTACTCACGTTTGCCTATTTTATGTTTTTGCAGAGAGACTTCGGTCTCACTAATAGTTTCGCGTGGACTTCGACGTTTAGCTTGTTATCTCAGCTACGATCTTGTGCCCCGGCAGGATCTGGTAGATAGTCAGGCTTCTCAGCCCTTTTCAGTTATAGATGTATGTACCAGACATGATAGCTTCCGCTTGTGCTTTGATTTGTATGCTCTGATTGTTGGGTCATGAGACCCATGTTTGTAATATCTCGCTCCTCGGAGCCTATTGATAAATTACTTGAGTCGTAGAGTCATGTTGTGATGCCATGTTGTGTTTGCACATATCGAGCATATTGTGTGTATGTTATTGAAATGCTTGGTATGTGTGGGATCTGACTATCTAGTTGTTTATCTTTAGTAGCCTCTCTTATCGGGAAATGTCTCCTAGTGTTTCCACCGAGCCTTGGTAGGTTGCTACTGCTCCGGAACACTTAGGCTGGCCGGCATGTGTCCTTCTTCGTTCCTGTGTCTGTCCCTTCGGGGAAATGTCACGCGATGAATACCGGAGTCCTGTTAGCCCGCTACAGCCCGGTTCACCGGAGTCCTGCTAGCCCAGTGCTACAGCCTGGATTCACTCGCTGATGACCGACACGTTCGATGCTGGGTCATGGATGCCTGTCCCTGTAAGTCTGTGCCACTTTGGGTTTACGACTAGCCATGTCAGCCCCGGGCTCCTTATCATATGGATGCTAGCGACACTGTCATATACGTGTGCCAAAAGGCGCAAACGGTCCCGGGCAAAGGTAAGGCGACACCCGTGGGAATACCGTGCGTGAGGCCGCAAAGTGATATGAGGTGTTACATGCTAGATCGATGTGGCATTGAGTCGGGGTCCTGACAGCGTTGGTATCAGAGCCTGACTGCCTGTAGGATTACCAAGCCAAACTGGTCGAAGTTGAGTCTAGAAATTCTTTAGTTATATGTAGGGGAATTGATTGTGGGATGGAACGTAAGGCTCTTTTTACTCCTTATACCTTATGCCTTCTGATCTGAGTCATCTTATCTTTCCTGCGGGGATTAAGAACTAGGCTATCTCTTCTTTCTATCAGGATCACGTGTTACTAATCCGTAGACTTATAGATTGTTGGACTTAAGCCTCGTTTCAGTTCCTACTACTTCTGTATGTTAATTGTTGATCTCGAAACCTTGATATTGTGCTTCTGAGTGGTTATGCCACCATTTTTGTGAATGTCTCAAATCTTTTCTGAGCATTTACAGCCGTTATGCTGTCCGAGTCATCCCAGGTTTCTAAGTAGTCTAATGCATTTGCAAATCCTTTCTTCCCGTTTCAATGTTCCCATGGGCCAGATTAACCACACTAATCAACGAGTTGAGGTACTCCGTTACCTTGGCATATATGTTGGAGATATTATTATGACCCTAGGTGTCTTAGGGGATCACCTAGTAATTTAGCCATGATTGGTGTCCCAGTGTGATGATTCTGGCCTTTATCCTCGAAAGCATTCCGTGATGCTACTTAGTAGTAGGTATTCTACTCCTGGGTTCTGAACCCGAGATTCACTCTACCTACTTCATGTTGATAGTAATTGCTAGTGCCTTTAGGATATTAGTAACCTTTGCGATAGTCCTTGAAGTCCGTGGTATCTTCTTCTTCCAAATACCATGAACTACTTATGGCAGAAGTTCCTCGTTGAACTGAAATATCACAACAGGATTATTTTTGATGAGTTCTCCATTATATATTGTGGCTCTGCCAGTTCTACCTTTCCGCATGGGTTATCCGGAAGAAATATGTTGAACTTGGTTCGACATACTAATCTATGCATCCACAACTCAGAAAATTATATGTTCCTTTGAGTTGTTCTCTTTAGTTGCATTCTGACCTTTGTCTATCAATTGATAGTCAAGAGTATGCGTGTGTTCGTTTATCGATGCCTATTACTCTTGTGGTCCGTCAAGCCATTCTATCGCAGAATGACTAGGAGAAACAAACTCCAGTACCTCTTCCATATCTAGGATTGGGTCAAAATAGTTGTATTCCGCAGATCAAATGCCAATCCAGCTTTTGGTTCTGTTCTACTTTGGAGTATTACCCCCTTTATGTCAGAATTGTCATGAGAACTGCACCAACTCTCATGAATTTTGACGTAGTGATACTTCTCACCATCATTAGTCATTCCTCGGACCTCGTGTTGATGCAACCGGAATACCGACAAATGAATTGTGATGTGTGAAATCAATACTCCTAGCAACCTTGTTGCTTAGTAGTTAATGGACAATAATTTCATTCTTAGCGTGTTGGTTTTGAATCATCATTCTAAGGTTGATCATGCTACCTAGTCCTTGTTCTCGGTGCACATTTCGATTGATGAGTTAGGATTATTTCAAATCCTTGCCCTATTGATCATATCGTCTTGCCTCAAAAGCGAGATTGTTCTCGAGCTTAGTAACATACCGGTGGTTCGTGATGTTTCAATTATCTTCTCAGAAGTATTACCAGGTTGTCACCTGACCGCTATGTTGAGTTCGTGATCAAGTTGGTTTATTCCTGTAAACCACCCCTTCTCCAAGAATCCGTGTTGGATACCCTGAGCTAGTTGGTTAAGCTAGACAACAACTTGGAGAGTTGGAGGATAAAAGCTTGCCTGACTTAGTTCGTTCCAAAGGGATAATCTTGTGTAGTGTGTGTTGAAGAAAGATGATATCTTCATCGATTGGTCCCTGTGATCAGTTGCTGGACCTATTGTCTTATCAATCCTTTGATTTGAGTGTGGGCTATCGTCAAATCAAATCAGTACCAATGATGCTCGTAATGTTGTCTTATTCGTGGTTGATCCCTCGAGCATACACCATTACATCTTTGGCCTGACCAATGCTATCACCTGTTCACTTAACTATGGAATTCCTTTTAAAAGGAAACCCAGATGAATTGTTGTTGAGCCCATTGACAACATCCTTATCTCCTCCATGATTTTGTTGGACATTAAGCTAGTGTTGGAAACTTTTGAAAGCATTTTCTTCATGCTAGCTCATGAAGTATTTGTTGATGAAAGGAGTGACTTCCTTTTATACACGTGCATTTGGTGAAAGTTGCCGCCGTGAATTTGAGAAAGTTAGTTTTGCTTCCTCTGGAATCATCCCAAGTCAGTCATGCATACGTGCGAAGTATTTTGTGGTCTGGAGATTTGCAACCTCCATTCTATATGTATATCCTAGCACACCAAGCCACTGATTGAGTTGTTCAAAGATAAAGGAGTCTGTCCAAGGTGAACTCTTTGGACTTCCACGCGTGGAGACTTCGATGTCATTAATGATGGTTCCCCCTCCTGAACTCGGTAGTGTTTTATTATAAGACTACTTTGTGGTCATGCTTGTCTTGGACAACATGTTCACATGTTTGTAGCAGAACCAGCTCATGTTTTGGAGCTTGCTATCGTAGTTCATCTCTCGAGAATCTCGCAACGTCATCTCGTCGATTTGTGTTGCAAACTTTCATTTTTCTTCCTAGACTCGATGGGTCTGGAATATTCTGACACCAACCAGATCTAAATCTCAGGCAGATATGATGGTTGGAACATTTCCCCAAGAACTATAATATTGGTTCCTCGATAACTGGTAAAGTGGATGTCGTGGCCAGCCCCACCCAGCCGAAAGACCTATTATTGTAGTATCTTGATTGAAGAAGTTGGCCACCTCCCCATAAGGATTTCGTAGGATTTACCTCTGTAACTGTTCCTTATGGATTCTAGTGCTCCCGAAGTCCGACCTTTTTACTTGATGTTCTAGATATCAAACCATATCGATGAGTGGGTTACACTAGCACATCAAGGAGAACATTAGAAGCGGAGTGCTAAATGTCTCTCGGTCGATCATCCAGATTTTATTTCCTTGGCCCCGCCAAGGGTGAAATTTGAGAAGGTGTTATCTTCCTTTGCATCTGCATCATTCATCATGGTAGCAAGTTGTGTTGCCAGGATCCTTGACACAGATATTGGTAGAATCTTGATGATTGTGGAAATGCTCAAGTTCTTGAGAGCACGCACAAGCGCTACGTGTTATCCTCGGCACTAGCTGGGTTTGCTCTCAGTTCCCTCGGCAATGCTATGACCTACTCAAACAGTGAATTCACTCTCTATTGTTGGGTTCTTCCCCAGTTACCAGAATCATTCCCACCATTTGCATTTTGTTCCCAGCTTGCACCGTCAATGTGCCATTCTACCATGGGTCTCTTCCATTTCCGGTGGTAAGCAAGTTCATCCATTACGTTGTCTTCAACAAGGTAATCCACATCATCCAAGTCCGAGTATGCCATTCTACCGACCCCCTTCCAAACGATCGCTCGAGAATTGCCTTAGGCTGGTTTTAAGAGTTACAATGATCCCTGAATCAAAGGTAATTCTTTTTGCCACTTAAGGGGATATTTCTACGAGTCACCTTCCCTAAGGTGCCTCGTTGTGGCTCCATGGCAACTCAACTCCTCGCTACGTGACAATCGTTTACCACATTCTTGAGTCTGGAATTGTTGTCTACCTAGTGAACCTTCGTCATCCGTTTCTTTCCACCCCTCTTGATGTGTATCTCGTGTCTCAACCCGAGAGATGGTCCTATGTCTCATTCCGTGAGTTGTTCGATCTTCGAGAAGATCGATCCTTCTAGAGTCTCCTTCTTCCCTCCATGTCATGTTGACAGGATTTCTCAGAGCAAGACTTCAAGACAATGATGGTGATCGAATCAACGCTCTTATGAAGTGCACCCTGGATCGTGAAGATTATACTAGTTGCGTTTCCCCTTCACCTTACCCTACGCTTGAATCTCGAGACGAGATTCTTGTTTAGTGGGGGTGAGTTGTCACATCCCTAGCTGCTGGTAGTGCTCTAGGCTAGCTTCATGTGTGCATCATGTCTATATTTTCGAAACTTGAACTGAGGAATTTTGGAAGCCTCAAAAACTTAAATAAAAGAGGGGCAAAAACCCTAGAAATCTCATTCATTGCTCCAAAGTGCTCTTCTTAAATGTTTGATAATTTTTGGTAAGGGTTCTGGTCCCAACCAAAATATTGAACATTTTTAAGGATTTATTTTTGGGACTTTGGATTTAATTCATTAGCTATTTGAATTTGAATTATATTCATATAATTAGAATATAATTTCAAATACCCCTGAAATATTTTATAAGCTTTTGGAAAAGTCCAT
>NC_041393.1:128002276-128006919 GCF_002162155.2 Triticum dicoccoides
GACGACGCCACGCGCCTCCCCGACCCCCTCTCACTTCTCCCTCGCTCTCTGGACCTCCCTCCCCTCTCTGCTCCCTTCCCGAGCGGAGCCCGTCGCCGCCGCTCATCGCCTGCGTAGCCACTGCCTCCCCCTCGACCCCTCGCCGTGCCAGCGAGCTCCGTCTCGACGTCCCCGACCTCCTCGACGACCCACGAGGCCCCGGACACGCTGCAACGCCGCCACCGAGGCTTTTCCCCTCCTCGGCCGCCGGAGATCGACCTCGCCGCCCCGCTCAGCTCCGGCCTTCCCCGAGCTCGTCGTCCGCACCGTTGCAACCGTCGTAAGCCTCTCCCTCGAACCCCCCTCTCTGTTGTCCTGTTTTCACACCGTGGCTCCTAGTTCACCGACGACCGAAGCCGCCGCCGCCATGGACGTTGAGCCACGCGCTCCCGAGCTTCGCTTACTCGCCGAATGGCACAGATGTGCTCCTGGTGACCCCACGACGCCGTCCATGCCCTTGGTTGAGCTCCTTGTGCTCTGCCTCGCCGCGCCCGTGCAAACCCGAACTCCGGCCGCCGCCGCAAGCTCCGCTCCGGCGAGCGTTGACCACCCCGCGTCCTTCCGTCGCCTTCTCCGGATGCGCACCAGCGCTAGGAACCCACAGAGCCTCTCCGCGCGGCGTTTGGACGCCGGAGCAAGAAACCCGAAGGTCTCCGCCGTCTCGGCCTCGCCGGCGTCAAGCCGTCGGCGGGTTAGGCCCTGTTGACCAGGGGTTTGACCTCCCCCTGGGTCGATGACAGATGGGGCCAGCCCCCTGTTAATTAGTTTAGTTTATTTTAAATTTTTTTAGCCACTGTTTCACTGCCATGTGGGCCCGAGGCCCTGCTAATTTGGTTTAGGTACTAATTAAATTTTAGCTAACCCACTGACCCGCTGACTGTGGGCCCCAGCCCTTCTAATTACGTTAGTTAAGAATTAACTAAACCCTGTTTAGTTCCTGTGTCACTGATGTGTGGCCCCCACACGTCAGGTTTGACCTGGAGCGCCCTGTTGACCTGATGACGTCAAGGTGATGTCATGCTGACGCATTAAATGATTTTCTGGATTTAAAATAAATCAGAAAATCCATAAAATGGTATAAACTTCTAAAATTCATAGAAATTCAACCGTAACTCCAAATTAAATAATTTATTTATGAAAAATTATCAGAAAAATTCAAGGAATCCATCTGTACCATTTTCATGCATGTTAGAACAACTTATAGCTGCTGTTTAGCACAAATCAATTAAATGGCATTTGAATAATCACATATGGAGTTTGAATTTGAATCTTGTATTCAAACCAACTTCATTTAATCTGTTGCTAGTTGCATTAGCTCAAAACACATTCATATTGCCATGTCATAGCATGCATCATTTTGTGCATTGCATTGATTGTGTTCTTCTTTGTTGCCGGTATCTATTCCCTCCCGGTAGACGATGTTCCGACGTTGTGATCGTTGACACTGATGAAGACTCAATGTTATCTTCAGAAGTGCCAGGCAAGCAAAACCCCCTTGTTCATTCCGATACAATCCTACTCTCTCACTCCTGCTCTCTTTTAATGCATTAGGACAACACTGATTCATCTGTTACTTGCTGCGGTAGCTGAACCCCTTTATCCTCTGCATGACCTGTCATTGCCACAGTAAATAGATGAAACCCACTAGCATGAGTAGGAGTTGTTTGAGCCCTGTTGTGCCTACTCATTCATGCTTGTTTGTCATGCCTGCTACTTCTTAGAGTTGAGTCAGGTCTGATTCATCGGGGATGAATCAGAGGTGTGTGAACATGTCCTACTGTGTGTGAGCTAAGTGTGTGAATACGATTTGGTAAAGGTAGCGGTGAGAGGCCATGTAGGAGTACATGGTGGGTTGTCTCATTGCAGCCGTCCTCAGGAACTGAGTTCTGTGTTTGTGATCCATGATTCAGCTACTACCACGCATTGGGCCCGAAACCAATGGACCCTCTCGGCTTCTTGATCACCCTTGTCCTCTGTCCAGGAGTTGCAAGTAGTTTCTGGTGTTTGTAGTATGCTAGAGGCCGTGCGCAGCGCTGACCGTAGGGGTGGGCTGTGATGCGGTAGGCACGTGGCACGGTGTACCGGGCGCCCGTTTGGTGTCTCGGGAACCCTGTTCACATCGTTTGGGGCTGTGAGCGAAACTCCGGCCGGATCTCCTCATGGATGGAACCCGAATAGGCGATAAACCTGGACTAGAGACTCGAGTGTTTAGGTAGGCCGTGGCCGACACCCACGTTGGGCTTCCGCTTGAAGGTTGCCGAGTACATGTCGTGTAAACGGCGGTAAGTGGTGAGAGCGTGTGTGAAGAAGTACACCCCTGCAGGGTTAACATCATCTATTCGAATAGCCGTGTCCACGGAAAAGGACTTCTGGGTTGCTTATATCAGTTCATAGACAAGTGAAAGTGGATACTCTAAAATACGCAAGATAAGCGTGAGTGCTATGGATGGCGCTCTCGTAGGGAGACGGGAGCGGATCCATAGTGGTGTATTGATATGGTGGATATGTGGACTCGTGTGCGCCACCTCAAAAGAGTTACTTGCAGTCGTAGTTCAGGATAGCCACCGAGTCAAAGCTGGCTTGCTGCAGTTAAACCCCACCATCCCCTTTGTTGATAATGATGCATATGTAGTTAGTTCTGATGTAAGTCTTGCTGGGTACATTTGTACTCACGTTTGCCTATTTTATGTTTTTGCAGAGAGACTTCGGTCTCACTAATAGTTTCGCGTGGACTTCGACGTTTAGCTTGTTACCTCAGCTACGATCTTGTGCCCCGGCAGGATCTGGTAGATAGTCAGGCTTCTCAGCCCTTTTTAGTTATAGATGTCTGTACCCAGACATGATAGCTTCCGCTTGTGCTTTGATTTGTATGCTCTGATTGTTGGGTCATGAGACCCATGTTTGTAATATCTCGCTCCTCGGAGCCTATTGATAAATTACTTGAGTCGTAGGGTCATGTTGTGATGCCATGTTGTGTTTGCACATATCGAGCATATTGTGTGTATGTTATTGAAATGCTTGGTATGTGTGGGATCTGACTATCTAGTTGTTTATCTTTAGTAGCCTCTCTTATCGGGAAATGTCTCCTAGTGTTTCCACCGAGCCATGGTAGCTTGCTACTGCTCCGGAACACTTAGGCTGGCCGGCATGTGTCCTTCTTCGTTCCTGTGTCTGTCCCTTCGGGGAAATGTCACGCGATGAATACCGGAGTCCTGTTAGCCCGCTACAGCCCGGTTCACCGGAGTCCTGCTAGCCCAGTGCTACAGCCTAGATTCACTCGCTGATGACCGACACGTTCGATGCTGGGTCATGGATGCCTGTCCCTGTAAGTCTGTGCCACTTTGGGTTTACGACTAGCCATGTCAGCCCCGGGCTCCTTATCATATGGATGCTAGCGACACTGTCATATACGTGTGCCAAAAGGCGCAAACAGTCCCGGGCAAAGGTAAGGCGACACCCGTGGGAATACCGTGCGTGAGGCCGCAAAGTGATATGAGGTGTTACATGCTAGATCGATGTGGCATTGAGTCGGGGTCCTAACATTATTTGAACTCCATAGTTTTTCTGTGTTCAAAATGCACCATTCAAAGCCACATCATCAATTTAGAACCCTTTCCGACTTCATTTGTTATTTTTCATGCATTTACTGATTATTTTGAGCTATAACACCATGAAATTGGAAAGCATTTGAAATGAACTCTGAAAAGGTTCCAAGTTGTCATGGTATCATCATTTCACCCATATAGCATGTGCAAGAAAGTATAGAGGCTTACGGCAAAAACTGGATGCACTTCGTGTACAAAACAGACAATCTCCTTCGAAGTATCAGGGTTTCATACGGAAACTCGTCTGTTACCAAGGGATTTCATTTTTTGAACTTATTTGAACTCCATAGTTTTTCTATTTTCAAAATGCACCATTCAAAGCCACATCATCAATTTACAACCCTTTCCGACTTCATTTGTTATTTTTCATGCATTTACTTATTATTTTGAGCTATAAGACCATGAAATTGAAACACATTTGAAATGAACTCTAAAAAGGTTCCAAGTTGGCATGGTATCAATATTTCACCCATATAGCATGTGCAAGAAAGTACAGAACCTTACGGCAAAAATTGGATGCACTTCGTGTACAAAACACACAATCTCCTTCGAAGTATCGGGGTTTCATACGAAAAGTCGTCTGTGACAAAGGGATTTCATTTTTTGAAGTTATTTGAACTCCATAGTTTTTCTATGTTCAAAATCCACCATTCAAAGCCACATAATCAATTTACAACCCTTTCCGACTTCATTTGTTATTTTTCATGCATTTACTTATTATTTTGAGCTATAAGACCATTAAATTGAAAAGCATTTGAAATGAACTCTGAAAAGGTTCCAAGTTGGCATGGTATCATAATTTCAGACACATAGCACGTGCAAGTAAGTACAGAGGTTTACGACAAAAACTGGATGCACTTCGTGTACAAAGCAGACAATCTCCTTCGAAGTATCAGGGTTTCATACAGAAACTCGTCTGTTACAAAGGGATTTCATTTTTTCGAACTTATTTGAACCCCATAGTTTTTATGTGTTCAAAATGCACCATTCAAAGCCACA
>NC_041393.1:128007342-128008955 GCF_002162155.2 Triticum dicoccoides
TTTGAACTCCATAGTTTTTCTGTGTTCAAAATGCACCATTCAAAGCCACATCATCAATTTACAACCCTTTCCGACTTCATTTGTTATTTTTCATGCATTTACTGATTATTTTGAGCTATAAGACCATGAAATTGAAAAGCATTTGAAATGAACTCTAAAAATGTTCCAAGTTGGCATGGTATCATCATTTCACCCATATATCATGTGCAAGAAAGTATAGAGTCTTACGGCAAAAACTGGATCCACTTCATGTACAAAACAGACAATCTCCTTCGAAGTATCAGGGTTTCATACGGAACCTTGTCTGTTACAAAGGGATTTCATTTTTTGAACTTATTTGAACTCCATAGTTTTTCTGTGTTCAAAATGCACCATTCAAAGCCACATCATCAATTTACAACCCTTTCCGACTTCATTTGTTATTTTTCATGCATTTACTGATTATTTTGAGCTATAAGACCATGAAATTGAAAAGCATTTGAAATGAACTCTGAAAATGTTCCAAGTTGGCATGGTATCATCATTTCACCCACATAGCATGTGCAAGACAGTACAGATGTTTACGGCAAAAACTGGATGCACTTCGTGTACAAAACAGACAATCTCCTATGATGTATCAAGGTTTCATACGGAAACTCGTCTGTGACAAAGGGGTTTCATTTTTTGAAGTTATTTGAACTCCATAGTTTTTCTGTGTTCAAAATGCACCTTTCAAAGCCACATAATCAATTTACAACCCTTTCCGACTTCATTTGTTATTTTCCATGCATTTACTTATTATTTCGAGCTATAAGACCATGAAATTGAAAAGCATTTGAAATGAACTCTGAAAAGGTTCCAAGTTGGCATGGTATCATCATTTCAGACACATAGCATGTGCAAGTAAGTACAGAGGCTTACGGCAAAAACTGGATGCACTTCGTGTACAGAGCAGACAATCTCCTTCGAAGTATCAGGGTTCCATACGGAAACTCGTCTGTTACAAAGGGATTTCATTTTTTTGAACTTATTTGAACTCCATAGTTTTTGTGTGTTCAAAATGCACCATTCAAATCCACATCATCAATTTACAACCCTTTCCGACTTCATTTTCTACTTTTCATGCATTTACTGATTATTTTGATCTATTAGACCATGAAGTTGAAAAGCATTTGAAATGAACTCTGAAAATGTTCCAAGTTGGCATGGTATCATCATTTCACCCACATAGCATGTGCAAGAAAGTACAGAGGTTTACGGCAAAAACTGGATGCACTTCGTGTACAAAACAGACAGTCTCCTGTGAAGTATCAGGGTTTCATACGGAAACTCGTCTGTGACAAAGGGATTTCATTTTTTGAAGTTATTTGAACTCCATAGTTTTTCTGTGTTCAAAATGCACCATTCAAAGCCACATAATCAATTTACAACCCTTTCCGACTTCATTTGTTATTTTCATTCATTTACTGATTATTTTGAGCTATAAGACCATGAAATTGAAAAGCATTTGAAATGAACTCTGAAAAGGTTCCAAGTTGGCATGGTATCATCATTTCAGACACATAGCATGTGCAAGTAAGTACAGAGGCTTACGGCAAAAAATGGATGCACTTCGTGTACAAAGCAGACAATCT
>NC_041393.1:128008965-128013112 GCF_002162155.2 Triticum dicoccoides
ACATAATCAATTTACAACCCTTTCCGACTTCATTTGTTATTTTTCATGCATTTACTGATTATTTTGAGCTATAAGACCATGAAATTGAAAAGCATTTGAAATGAACTCTGAAAAGGTTCCAAGTTGGCATGGTATCATCATTTCAGACACATAGCATGTGCAAGTAAGTACAGAGGCTTACGGCAAAAAATGGATGCACTTCGTGTACAAAGCAGACAATCTCCTTCGAAGTATCAGGGTTTCATACGGAAACTCGTCTGTTACAAAGGGATTTCATTCTTTTGAACTTATTTGAACTCCATAGTTTTTCTGTGTTCAAAATGCACCATTCAAAGCCACATCATCAATTTACAACCCTTTCCGACTTCATTTGTTATTTTTCATGCATTTACTGATTATTTATAGCTATAAGACATGGAAATTGAAAATCATTTGAAATGAACTCTAAAAAGGTTCCAAGTTGGCATGGTATCATCATTTCATCCACATAGCATGTGCAAGAAAGTACAGAGGCTTACGGCAAAAACTAGATGCACTTCATGTACAAACAGACAATCTCCTTCGAAGTATCAGGGTTTCATACGGAAACTCGTCTATTTCAAAGGGATTTCATTTTTTTGAACTTATTTGAACTCCATAGTTTTTCTGTGCTTAAAATGCACCATTTAAATCCACATCATTAATTTACAACCCTTTCCGACTTCATTTGTTATTTTTCATGCATTTACTAATTATTTTGAGCTATAAGACCATGAAATTGAAAAGCATTTGAAATGAACTCTGAAAATGTTCCAAGTTGGCATGGTATCATCATTTCACCCACATAGCATGTGCAAGAAAGTACAGAGGTTTACAGCAAAAACTGGATGCACTTCGTGTACAAAACAGACAGTCTCCTATGAAGTATCGGGGTTTCATACGGAAACTCGTCTGTGACAAAGGGATTTCATTTTTTGAAGTTATTTGAACTCCATAGTTTTTCTGTGTTCAAAATGCACCATTGAAAGTCACATAATCAATTTACAACCCTTTCCGACTTCATTTGTTATTTTTCATGCATTTACTGATTATTTTGAGCTATAAGACCATGAAATTGAAAAGCATTTGAAATGAACTCTCAAAAGGTTCCAAGTTGGCATGGTATCATCATTTCAGACACATAGCATGTGCAAGTAAGTACAGAGGCTTACGGCAAAAACTGGATGCACTTCGCGTACAAAGCAGACAATCTCCTTCGAAGTATCAGGGTTTCATACGGAAACTCGTCTTTTACAAAGGGATTTCATTTTTTTGAAATTATTTGAACTCCATAGTTTTTTTGTGTTCAAAATGCACCATTCAAAGCCACATCATCAATTTACAACCCTTTCCGGCTTCATTTGTTATTTTTCATGCATTTACTGATTATTTTGAGCTATAAGACAATGAAATTGAAAAGCATTCGAAATGAACTCTAAAAATGTTCCAAGTTGGCATGGTATCATCATTTCACCCATATATCATGTGCAAGAAAGTATAGAGGCTTACGGCAAAAACTGGATGCACTTCGTGTACAAAACAGACAATCTCCTTCGAAGTATCAGGGTTTCATACGGAAACTTGTCTGTTACAAAGGGATTTCATTTTTTGAACTTATTTGAACTCCATAGTTTTTCTGTGTTCAAAATGCACCATTCAAAGCCACATCATCAATTTACAACCCTTTCCGACTTCATTTGTTATTTTTCATGCATTTACTGATTATTTTGAGCTATAAGACCATGAAATTGAAAAGCATTTGAAATGAACTCTGAAAATGTTCCAAGTTGGCATGGTATCATCATTTCACCCACATAGCATGTGCAAGAAGGTACAGAGGTTTACGGCAAAAACTGGATGCACTTCGTGTACAAAACAGACAATCTCCTATGAAGTATCAGGGTTTCATACGGAAACTCGTCTGTGACAAAGGGATTTCATTTTTTGAAGTTATTTGAACTCCATAGTTTTTTTGTGTTCAAAATGCACCATTCAAAGCCACATAATCAATTTACAACCCTTTCCGACTTCATTTGTTATTTTTCATGCATTTACTGATTATTTTGAGCTATAAGACCATGAAATTGAAAAGCATTTGAAATGAACTCTGAAAAGGTTCCAAGTTGGCATGGTATCATCATTTCAGACACATAGCATGTGCAAGTAAGTACAGAGGCTTACGGCAAAAACTGGATGCACTTCGTGTACAGAGCAGACAATCTCCTTCGAAGTATCAGGGTTCCATACGGAAACTCGTCTGTTACAAAGGGATTTCATTTTTTTGAACTTATTTGAACTCCATAGTTTTTCTGTGTTCAAAATGCACCATTCAAATCCACATCATCAATTTACAACCCTTTCCGACTTCATTTGTTACTTTTCATGTATTTACTGATTATTTTGAGCTATAAGACCATGAAATTGAAAAGCATTTGAAATGAACTCTGAAAATGTTCCAAGTTGGCATGGTATCATAATTTCACCCACATAGCATGTGCAAGAAAGTACAGAGGTTTACGGCAAAAACTGGATGCACTTCGTGTACAAAACAGACAGTCTCCTATGAAGTATCGGGGTTTCATACGGAAACTCGTCAGTGACAAAGGGATTTCATTTTTTGAAGTTATTTGAACTCCATAGTTTTTCTGTGTTCAAAATGCACCATTCAAAGTTACATAATCAATTTACAACCCTTTCCGACTTCATTTGTTATTTTTCATGCATTTACTGATTATTTTGAGCTATAAGACCATGAAATTGAAAAGCATTTGAAATGAACTCTGAAAAGGTTCCAAGTTGGCATGGTATCATCATTTCAGACACATAGCATGTGCAAGTAAGTACAGAGGCTTACGGCAAAAAATGGATGCACTTCGTGTACAAAGCAGACAATCTCCTTCGAAGTATCAGGGTTTCATACGGAAACTCATCTGTTACAAAGGGATTTCATTTGTTTGAACTTATTTGAACTCCATAGTTTTTCTGTGTTCAAAATGCACCATTCAAAGCCACATCATCAATTTACAACCCTTTCCGACTTCATTTGTTATTTTTCATGCATTTACTAATTATTTTGAGCTATAAGATATGGAAATTGAAAATCATTTGAAATGAACTCTAAAAAGGTTCCAAGTTGGCATGACATCATCATTTCATCCACATAGCATGTGCAAGAAAGTACAGAGGCTTACGGCAAAAACTAGATGCACTTCGTGTACAAACAGACAATCTCCTTCGAAGTATCAGGGTTTCATACGGAAACTCGTCTATTTCAAAGGGATTTCATTTTTTTGAACTTATTTGAACTCCATAGTTTTTCTATGCTTAAAATGCACCATTTAAATCCACATCATTAATTTACAACCCTTTCCGACTTCATTTGTTATTTTTCATGCATTTACTAATTATTTTGAGCTATAAGACCATGAAATTGAAAAGCATTTGAAATGAACTCTGAAAATGTTCCAAGTTGGCATGGTATCATCATTTCACCCACATAGCATGTGCAATAAAGTACAGAGGATTACGGCAAAAACTGGATGCACTTCGTGTACAAAACAGACAATCTCCTTCGAAGTATGAGGGTTTCATACGGAAACTCGTCTGTTACAAAGGGATTTCATTTTTTCGAACTTATTTGAACCCCATAGTTTTTATGTGTTCAAAATGCACCATTCAAAGCTACACCATCAATTTACAACCCTTTCCGACTTCATTTGGTATTTTTCATGCATTTACTGATTATTTTGAGCTATAAGACCATGAAATTGAAAAGCATTTGAAATGAACTCTGAAAAGGTTCCAAGCTGGCATGCTATCATCATTTCAGACACATAGCATGTGCAAGTAAGTACAGAGGCTTACGGCAAAAACTGGATGCACTTCGTGTACAAAGCAGACAATCTCCTTCGAAGTATCAGGGTTTCATACGGAAACTCGTCTTTTACAAAGGGATTTCATTTTTTTGAAATTATTTGAACTCCATAGTTTTTTTGTGTTCAAAATGCACCATTCAAAGCCACCTCATCAATTTACAACCCTTTCCGACTTCATTTGTTATTTTTCATGCATTTACTGATTATTTTGAGCTATAAGACCATGAAATTGAAAAGCATTTGAAATGAACTCT
>NC_041393.1:128013704-128023853 GCF_002162155.2 Triticum dicoccoides
TCCAAGTTGGCATGGTATCATCATTTCACCCACATAGCATGTGCAAGAAGGTACAGAGGTTTACGGCAAAAACTGGATGCACTTCGTGTACAAAACAGACAATCTCCTATGAAGTATCAGGGTTTCATACGGAAACTCGTCTGTGACAAAGGGATTTCATTTTTTGAAGTTATTTGAACTCCATAGTTTTTCTGTGTTCAAAATGCACCATTCCAAGCCACATAATCAATTTACAACCCTTTCCGACTTCATTTGTTATTTTTCATGCATTTACTAATTATTTTGAGCTATAAGACCATGAAATTGAAAAGCATTTGAAATGAACTCTGAAAAGGTTCCAAGTTGGCATGGTATCATCATTTCAGACACATAGAATGTGCAAGTAAGTACAGAGGCTTACGGCAAAAAATGGATGCACTTCGTGAACAAACAGATAATCTCCTTCGAAGTATCAGGGTTTCATACGGAAACTCGTCTGTTTCAAAGGGATTTCATTTTTTGAACTTATTTGAACTCCATAGTTTTTCTGTGCTTAAAATGCACCATTTAAATCCACATCATTAATTTACAACCCTTTCCGACTTCATTTGTTATTTTTCATGCATTTACTAATTATTTTGAGCTATAAGACCATGAAATTGAAATGCATTTGAAATGAACTCTGAAAATGTTCCAAGTTGGCCTGGTATCATCATTTCACCCACATAGCATGTGCAAGAAAGTACAGAGGCTTACGGCAAAAACTGGATGCACTTCGTGTACAAAACAGACAATCTCCATCGAAGTACGAGGGTTTCATACGGAAACTCGTCTATTACAAAGGGATTGCATTTTTTCGAACTTATTTGAACCCCATAGTTTTTATGTGTTCAAAATGCACCATTCAAAGCGACATCATCAATTTACAACCCTTTCCGACTTCATTTGTTATTTTTCATGCATTTACTGATTATTTTGAGCTATAAGACCATGAAATTGAAAAGCATTTGAAATGAACTCTGAAAAGGTTCCAAGTTGGCATGGTATCATCATTTCAAACACATAGCATGTGCAAGTAAGTACAGAGGCTTACGGCAAAAACTGGATGCACTTCGTGTACAAAGCAGACAATCTCCTTCGAAGTATCAGGGTTTCATACGGAAACTCGTCTGTTACAAAGGGATATCATTTTTTTGAACTTATTTGAACTCCATAGTTTTTTTGTGTTCAAAATGCACCATTCAAAGCCACATCATCAATTTACAACCCTTTCCGACTTCATTTGTTATTTTTCATGCATTTACTGATTATTTTGAGCTATAAGACCATGAAATTAAAAAGCATTTGAAATGAACTCTGAAACGGTTCCAAGTTGGCATGGTATCATCATTTCAGACACATAGCATGTGCAAGTAAGTATAGAGGCTTACGGCAAAAAAGGATGCACTTCGTGTGCTAAGCAGATAATCTCCTTCGAAGTATCAGGGTTGCATACGGAAACACGTCTGTTACCAAGGGATTTCATTCTTTTGAACTTATTTGAACTCCATAGTTTTTCTGTGTTCAAAATGCACCATTCAAAGCCACATCATCAATTTACAACCCTTTCCGACTTCATTTGTTATTTTTCATGCATTTACTGATTATTTTGAGCTATAAGACCATGAAATTGAAAAGCATTTGAAATGAACTGTAAAAATGTTCCAAGTTGGCATGGTATCATCATTTCGCCCATATATCATGTGCAAGAAAGTACAGAGGTTTACGGCAAAAACTGGATGCACTTCATGTACAAAACAGACAATCTCCTTCGAAGTATCAGGGTTTCATACGGAAACTTGTCTGTTACAAAGGGATTTCATTTTTTGAACTTATTTGAACTCCATAGTTTTTCTGTGTTCAGAATGCACCATTCAAAGCCACAACATCAATTTACAACCCTTTCCGACTTCATTTGTTATTTTTCATGCATTTACTGATTATTTTGAGCTATAAGACCATGAAATTGAAAAGCATTTGAAATGAACTCTGAAAAGGTTCCAAGTTGGCATGGTATCATCATTTCAGACACATAGCATGTGCAAGTAAGTACAGAGGCTTACGGCAAAAAATGGATGCACTTCGTGTGCAAAGCAGATAATCTCCTTCGAAGTATCAGGGTTGCATACGGAAACACGTCTGTTACCAAGGGATTTCATTCTTTTGAACTTATTTGAACTCCATAGTTTTTCTGTGTTCAAAATGCACCATTCAAAGCCACATCATCAATTTACAACCCTTTCCGACTTCATTTGTTATTTTTCATGCATTTACTGATTATTTTGAGCTATAAGACCATGAAATTGAAAAGCATTTGAAATGAACTCTAAAAATGTTCCAAGTTGGCATGGTATCATCATTTCGCCCATATATCATGTGCAAGAAAGTACAGAGGTTTACGGCAAAAACTGGATGCACTTCATGTACAAAACAGACAATCTCCTTCGAAGTATCAGGGTTTCATACGGAAACTTGTCTGTTACAAAGGGATTTCATTTTTTGAACTTATTTGAACTCCATAGTTTTTCTGTGTTCAAAATGCACCATTCAAAGCCACAACATCAATTTACAACCCTTTCCGACTTCATTTGTTATTTTTCATGCATTTACTGATTATTCTGAGCTATAAGACCATGAAATTGAAAAGCATTTGAAATGAACTCTGAAAATGTTCCAAGTTGGCATGGTATCATCATTTCACCCACATAGCATGTGCAAGACAGTACAGAGGTTTACGGCAAAAACTGGATGCACTTCGTGTACAAAACCGGCAATCTCCTATGAAGTATCAGGGTTTCATACGGAAACTCGTCTGTGACAAAGGGATTTCATTTTTTGAAGTTATTTGAACTCCATAGTTTTTCTGTGTTCAAAATGCACCATTCAAAGCCACATAATCAATTTACAACCCTTTCCGACTTCATTTGTTATTTTTCATGCATTTACTGATTATTCTGAGCTATAACACCATGAAATTGAAAAGCATTTGAAATGAACTCTGAAAAGGTTCCAAGTTGGCATGGTATCATCATTTCAGACACATAGCATGTGCAAGTAAGTACAGAGGCTTACGGCAAAAAATGGATGCACTTCGTGTACAAAGCAGACAATCTCCTTCGAAGTATCAGGGTTTCATACAGAAACTCGTCTGTTACAAAGGGATTTCATTCTTTTGAACTTATTTGAACTCCATAGTTTTTCTGTGTTCAAAATGCACCATTCAAAGCCACATCATCAATTTACAACCCTTTCCGACTTCATTTGTTATTTTTCATGCATTTACTGATTATTTTGAGCTATAAGACATGGAAATTGAAAATCATTTGAAATGAACTCTAAAAAGTTTCCAAGTTGGCATGGTATCATCATTTCATCCACATAGCATGTGCAAGAAAGTACAGAGGCTTACGGCAAAAACTAGATGCACTTCGTGTACAGACAGACAATCTCCTTCGAAGTATCAGGGTTTCATACGGAAACTTGTCTGTTACAAAGGGATTTCATTTTTTGAACTTATTTGAACTCCATAGTTTTTCTGTGTTCAAAATGCACCATTCAAAGCCACATCATCAATTTACAACCCTTTTCGACTTCATTTGTTATTTTTCATGCATTTACTGATTATTTTGAGCAATAAGACCATGAAATTGAAAAGCATTTGAAATGAACTCTAAAAATGTTCCAAGTTGGCATGGTATCATCATTTCACCCATATATCATGTGCAAGAAAGTACAGAGGCTTACGGCAAAAACTGGATGCACTTCGTGTACAAAACAGACAATCTCCTTCGAAGTATCAGGGTTTCATACGGAAACTTGTCTGTTACAAAGGGATTTCATTTTTTGAACTTATTTGAACTCCATAGTTTTTCTGTGTTCAAAATGCACCATTCAAAGACACATCATCAATTTACAACCCTTTCCGACTTCATTTGTTATTTTTCATGCATTTACTGATTATTTTGAGCTATAAGACCATGAGATTGAAAAGCATTTGAAATGAACTCTGAAAATGTTCCAAGTTGGCATGGTATCATCATTTCACCCACATAGCATGTGCAAGAAAGTACAGAGGCTTACGGCAAAAACTGGATGCACTTCGTGTACAAAACCGACAATCTCCTATGAAGTATCAGGGTTTGATACGGAAACTCGTGTGTGACAAAGGGATTTCATTTTTTTAAGTTATTTGAACTCCATAGTTTTTCTGTGTTCAAAATGCACCATTCAAAGCCACATAATCAATTTACAACCCTTTCCGACTTCATTTGTTATTTTTCATGCATTTACTGATTATTTTGAGCTATAAGACCATGAAATTGAAAAGCATTTGAAATGAACTCTGAAAAGGTTCCAAGTTGGCATGGTATCATCATTTCAGACACATAGCATGTGCAAGTAAGTACAGAGGCTTACGACAAATAATGGATGCACTTCGTGTACAAAGCAGACAATCTCCTTCGAAGTATCAGGGTTTCATACGGAAACTCGTCTGTTACAAAGGGATTTCATTCTTTTGAACTTATTTGAACTCCATAGTTTTTTTGTGTTCAAAATGCACCATTCAAAGCCACATCATCAATTTACAACCCTTTCCGACTTCATTTGTTATTTTTCATGCATTTACTGATTATTTTGAGCTATAAGACATGGAAATTGAAAATCATTTGAAATGAACTCTAAAAAGGTTCCAAGTTGGCATGGTATCATCATTTCATCCACATAGCATGTGCAAGAAAGTACAGAGGCTTACGGCAAAAACTAGATGCACTTCGTGTACAAACAGACAATCTCCTTCGAAGTATCAGGGTTTCATACGGAAACTTGTCTGTTACAAAGGGATTTCATTTTTTGAACTTATTTGAACTCCATAGTTTTTCTGTGTTCAAAATGCACCATGCAAAGCCACATCATCAATTTACAACCCTTTCCGACTTCATTTGTTATTTTTCATGCATTTACTGATTATTTTGAGCTATAAGACCATGAAATTGAAAAGCATTTGAAATGAACTCTGAAAATGTTCCAAGTTGGCATGGTATCATCATTTCACCCACATAGCATGTGCAAGACAGTACAGCTCCTTACGGCAAAAACTAGATGCACTTCGTGTACAAAATAGACAATCTCCTATGAAGTATGAGGGTTTCATACGGAAACTCGTCTGTGACAAAGGGATTTCATTTTTTGAAGTTATTTGAACTCCATAGTTTTTCTGTGTTCAAAATGCACCATTCAAAGCCACATAATCAATTTACAACCCTTTCCGACTTCATTTGTTATTTTTCATGCCTTTACTTATTATTTTGAGCTATAAGACCATGAAATTGAAAAGCATTTGAAATGAACTCTGAAAAGGTTCCAAGTTGGCATCGTATCATCATTTCAGACACATAGCATGTGCAAGTAAGTACAGAGGCTTACGGCAAAAACGGGATGCACTTCCTGTACAGAGCAGACAATCTCCTTCGAAGTATCAGGGTTCCATACGGAAACTCGTCTGTTACAAAGGGATTTCATTTTTTTGAACTTATTGGAACTCCATAGTTTTTCTGTGTTCAAAATGCACCATTAAAATCCACATCATCAATTTACAACCCTTTCCGACTTCATTTGTTACTTTTCATGCATTTACTGATTATTTTGAGCTATAAACAATGAAATTGAAAAGCATTTGAAATGAACTCTGAAAATGTTCCAAGTTGGCATGGTATCATCATTTCACCCACATAGCATGTGCAAGAAAGTACAGATATTTACAGCAAAAACTGGATGCACTTCGTTTACAAAACAGAGAATCTCCTATGAAGTATCAGGGTTTCATATGGAAACTCGTCTGTGACAAAGGGATTTCATTTTTTGAAGTTATTTGAACTCCATAGTTTTTCTGTGTTCAAAATGCACCATTCAAAGCCACATAATCAATTTACAACCCTTTCCGACTTCATTTGTTATTTTTCATGCATTTACTGATTATTTTGAGCTATAAGACCATGAAATTGAAAAGCATTTGAAATGAACTCTGAAAAGGTTCCAAGTTGGCATGGTATCATCATTTCAGACACATAGCATGTGCAAGTAAGTACAGAGGCTTACGGAAAAAAATGGATGCACTTCGTGTACAAAGCAGACAATCTCCTTCGAAGTATCATGGTTTCATACGGAAACTCGTCTGTTACAAAGGGATTTCATTCTTTTGAACTTATTTGAACTCCATAGTTTTTCTGTGTTCAAAATGCACCATTCAAAGCCACATCATCAATTTACAACCCTTTCCGACTTCATTTGTTATTTTTCATGCATTTACTGATTATTTTGAGCTATAAGACATGGAAATTGAAAATCATTTGAAATGAACTCTAAAAAGGTTCTAACTTGGCATGGTATCATCATTTCATCCACATAGCATGTGCAAGAAAGTACAGAGGCTTACGGCAAAAACTAGATGCACTTCGTGTACAAATAGACAATCTCCTTCGAAGTATCAGGGTTTCATATGGAAACTTGTCTGTTACAAAGGGATTTCATTTTTTGAACTTATTTGAACTCCATAGTTTTTCTGTGTTCAAAATGCACCATGCAAAGCCACATCATCAATTTACAACCCTTTCCGACTTCATTTGTTATTTTTCATGCATTTACTGATTATTTTGAGTTATAAGACCATGAAATTGAAAAGCATTTGAAATGAACTCTGAAAATGTTCCAAGTTGGCATGGTATCATCAGTTCACCCACATAGCATGTGCAAGACAGTACAGCTCCTTACGGCAAAAACTAGATGCACTTCGTGTACAAAACAGACAATCTCCTATGAAGTATGAGGGTTTCATACGGAAACTCGTCTGTGACAAAGGGATTTCATTTTTTGAAGTTATTTGAACTCCATAGTTTTTCTGTGTTCAAAATGCACCATTCAAAGCCACGTAATCAATTTACAACCCTTTCCGACTTCATTTGTTATTTTTCATGCATTTACTTATTATTTTGAGCTATAAGACCATGAAATTGAAAAGCATTTGAAATGAACTCTAAAAAGGTTCCAAGTTGGCATCATATCATCATTTCATACACATAGCATGTGCAAGTAAGTACAGAGGCTTACGGCAAAAACTTGATGCACTTCGTGTACAGAGTAGACAATCTCCTTCGTAGTATCAGGGTTCCATACGGAAACTCGTCTGTTAGAAAGGGATTTCATTTTTTTGAACTTATTGGAGCTCCATAGTTTTTATGTGTTCAAAATGCACTTTTCAAATCCACATCATCAATTTACAACCCTTTCCGACTTCATTTGTTACTTCTCATGCATTTACTGATTATTTTGAGCTATAAGACCATGAAATTGAAAAGCATTTGAAATGAACTCTGAAAATGTTCCAAGTTGGCATGGTATCATCATTTCACCCACATAGCATGTGCAAGAAAGTACAGAGGTTTACGGCAAAAACTGGATGCACTTCGTGTACAAAACAGACAATCTCCTATGAAGTATCAGGGTTTCATACGGAAACTCGTCTGTGACAAAGGGATTTCATTTTTTGAAGTTATTTGAACTCCATAGTTTTTCAGTGTTCAAAATGCACCATTCAAAGCCACATAATAAATTTACAACCCTTTCCGACTTCATTTGTTATTTTTCATGCATTTACTGATTATTTTGAGCTATAAGACCATGAAATTGAAAAGCATTTGAAATGAACTCTCAAAAGGTTCCAAGTTGGCATGGTATCATCATTTCAGACACATAGCATGTGCAAGTAAGTACAGAGGCTTACGGCAAAAAATGGATGCACTTCGTGTACAAAGCAGACAATCTCCTTCGAAGTATCATGGTTTCATACGGAAACTCGTCTGTTACAAAGTGATTTCATTCTTTTGAACTTATTTGAACTCCATAGTTTTTCTGTGTTCAAAATGCACCATTCAAAGCCACATCATCAATTTACAACCCTTTCCGACTTCATTTGTTATTTTTCATGCATTTACTGATTATTTTGAGCTATAAGACATGGAAATTGAAAATCATTTGAAATGAACTCTAAAAAGGTTCCAAGTTGGCATGGTATCATCATTTCATCCACATAGCATGTGCAAGAAAGTACAGAGGCTTACGGCAAAAACTAGATGCACTTCGTGTACAAACAGACAATCTCCTCCGAAGTATCAGGGTTTCATACGGAAACTTGTCTGTTACAAAGGGATTTCATTTTTTGAACTTATTTGAACTCCATAGTTTTTCTGTGTTCAAAATGCACCATTCAAAGCCACATCATCAATTTACAACCCTTTCCGACTTCATTTGTTATTTTTCATTCATTTACTGATTATTTTGAGCTATAAGACCATGAAATTGAAAAGCATTTGAAATGAACTCTGAAAAGGTTCCAAGTTGGCATGGTATCATCATTTCAGACACATAGCATGTGCAAGTAAGTACAGAGGCTTACGGCAAAAACTGGATGCACTTCGTGTACAAAGCAGACAATCTCCTTCGAAGTATCAGGGTTTCATACTGAAACTCGTCTGTTACAAAGGGATTTCATTCTTTTGAACTTATTTGAACTCCATAGTTTTTTTGTGTTCAAAATGCACCATTCAAAGCCACATCATCAATTTACTACCCTTTCCGACTTCATTTGTTATTTTTCATGCATTTACTGATTATTTTGAGCTATAAGACATGGAAATTGAAAAAGAATGAACTCTAAAAAGGTTCCAAGTTGGCATGGTATCATCATTTCATCCACATAGCATGTGCAAGAAAGTACAGAGGCTTACGGCAAAAACTAGATGCACTTCGTGTACAAACAGACAATCTCCTTCGAAGTATCAGGGTTTCATACGGAAACTTGTCTGTTACAAAGGGATTTCATTTTTTGAACTTATTTGAACTCCATAGTTTTTCTGTGTTCAAAATGCACCATGCAAAGCCACATCATCAATTTACAACCCTTTCCGACTTCATTTGTTATTTTTCATGCATTTACTGATTATTTTGAGCTATAAGACCATGAAATTGAAAAGCATTTGAAATGAACTCTGAAAATGTTCCAAGTTGGCATGGTATCATCATTTCACCCACATAGCATGTGCAAGAAAGTACAGAGGTTTACGGCAAAAACTGGATGCACTTCGTGTACAAAACAGACAATCTCCTATGAAGTATCAGGGTTTCATACGGAAACTCATCTGTGACAAAGGGATTTCATTTTTTGAAGTTATTTGAACTCCATAGTTTTTCTGTGTTCAAAATGCACCATTCAAAGCCACGTAATCAATTTACAACCCTTTCTGACTTCATTTGTTATTTTTCATGCATTTACTTATTATTTTGAGCTATAAGACCATGAAATTGAAAAGCATTTGAAATGAACTCTAAAAAGGTTCCAAGTTGGCATCGTATCATCATTTCATACACATAGCATGTGCAAGTAAGTACAGAGGCTTACGGCAAAAACTGGATGCACTTCGTGTAAGAAGTAGACAATCTCCTTCGAAGTATCAGGGTTCCATACGGAAACTCGTCTGTTACAAAGGGATTTCATTTTTTGAACTTATTGGAACTCCATAGTTTTTATGTGTTCAAAATGCACCATTCAAATCCACATCATCAATTTACAACCCTTTCCGACTTCATTTGTTATTCTTCATGCATTTACTGATTATTTTGAGCTATAAGACCATGAAATTGAAAAGCATTTGAAATGAACTCTGAAAATGTTCCAAGTTGGCATGGTATCATCATTTCACCCACATAGCATGTGCAAGAAAGTACAGAGGTTTACGGCAAAAACTGGATGCACTTCGTGTACAAAACAGACAATCTCCTATGAAGTATCAGGGTTTCATACGGAAACTCGTCTGTGACAAAGGGATTTCATTTTTTGAAGTTATTTGAACTCCATAGTTTTTCTGTGTTCAAAATGCACCATTCAAAGCCACATAATCAATTTACAACCCTTTCCGACTTCATTTGTTATTTTTCATGCATTTACTGATTATTTTGAGCTATAAGACCATGAAATTGAAAAGCATTTGAAATGAACTCTGAAAAGGTTCCAAGTTGGCATGGTATCATCATTTCAGACACATAGCATGTGCAAGTAAGTACAGAGGCTTACGGCAAAAA
>NC_041393.1:128023863-128024475 GCF_002162155.2 Triticum dicoccoides
CTCTGAAAATGTTCCTAGTTGGCATGGTATCATCATTTCACCCACATAGCATGTGCGAGACAGTACAGCTCCTTACGGCAAAAACTGGATGCACTTCGTGTACAAAACAGACAATCTCCTATGAAGTATGAGGGTTTCATACGGAAACTCGTCTGTGACAAAGGGATTTCATTTTTTGAAGTTATTTGAACTCCATAGTTTTTCTGTGTTCAAAATGCACCATTCAAAGCCACGTAATCAATTTACAACCCTTTCCGACTTCATTTGTTATTTTTCATGCATTTACTTATTATTTTGAGCTATAAGACCATGAAATTGAAAAGCATTTGAAAAGAACTCTGAAAAGGTTCCAAGTTGGCATGGTATCATCATTTCAGACACGTAGCATTTGCAAGTAAGTACAGAGGCATACGACAAAAACTGGATGCACTTCGTGTACAAAGCAGACAATCTCCTTCGAAGTATCTGGTTTCATACGGAAACTCGTCTGTTACAAAGGGATTTCATTTTTTGAACTTATTTGAACTCCATAGTTTTTCTGTGTTCAAAATGCACCATTCAAAGCCACATAATCAATTTACAACCCTTTCCGACTTCATTTGTTATTTTTCA
>NC_041393.1:128024971-128031695 GCF_002162155.2 Triticum dicoccoides
TGTGTTCAAAATGCACCATTCAAAGCCACATCATCAATTTACAACCCTTTCCGACTTCATTTGTTATTTTTCATGCATTTACTGATTATTTTGAGCTATAAGACATGGAAATTGAAAATCATTTGAAATGAACTCTAAAAAGGTTCCAAGTTGGCATGGTATCATCATTTCATCCACATAGCATGTGCAAGAAAGTACAGAGGCTTACGGCAAAAACTAGATGCACTTCGTGTACAAACAGACAATCTCCTTCGAAGTATCAGGGTTTCATACGGAAACTTGTCTGTTACAAAGGGATTTCATTTTTTGAACTTATTTGAACTCCATAGTTTTTCTGTGTTCAAAATGCCCCATTCAAAGCCACATCATCAATTTACAACCCTTTCCGACTTCATTTGTTATTTTTCATGCATTTACTGATTATTTTGAGCTATAAGACCATGAAATTGAAAAGCATTTGAAATGAACTCTGAAAATGTTCCAAGTTGGCATGGTATCATCATTTCACCCACATAGCATGTGCAAGACAGTACAGCTCCTTACAGCAAAAACTAGATGCACTTCGTGTACAAAACAGACAATCTCCTATGAAGTATCAGGGTTTCATACGGAAACTCGTCTGTGACAAAGGGATTTCATTTTTTGAAGTTATTTGAACTCCATAGTTTATCTGTGTTCAAAATGCACCATTCAAAGCCACATAATCAATTTACAACCCTTTCCGACTTCATTTGTTATTTTTCATGCATTTACTTATTATTTTGAGCTATAAGACCATGAAATTGAAAAGCATTTGAAATGAACTCTAAAAAGGTTCCAAGTTGGCATCGTATCATCATTTCAGACACATAGCATGTGCAAGTAAGTACAGAGGCTTACGGCCAAAACTTGATGCACTTCGTGTACAGAGCAGACAATCTCCTTCGAAGTATCAGGGTTCCATACGGAAACTCGTCTGTTACAAAGGGATTTCATTTTTTTGAACTTATTGGAACTCCATTGTTTTTCTGTGTTCAAAATGCACCATTCAAAACCACATCATCAATTTACAACCCTTTCCGACTTCATTTGTTACTTTTCAAGCATTTACTGATTATTTTGAGCTATAAGACCATGAAATTGAAAAGCATTTGAAATGAACTCTGAAAATGTTCCAAGTTGGCATGGTATCATAATTTCACCCACATAGCATGTGCAAGAAAGTACAGAGGTTTACGGCAAAAACTGGATGCACTTCGTGTACAAAACAGACAATCTCCTATGAAGTATCAGGGTTTCATACGGAAACTCGTCTGTGACAAAGGGATTTCATTTTTTGAAGTTATTTGAACTCCATAGTTTTTCTGTGTAAAAAAATGCACCATTCAAAGCCACATAATCAATTTACAACCCTTTCCGACTTCATTTGTTATTTTTCATGCATTTACTGATTATTTTGAGCTATATGACCATGAAATTGAAAAGCATTTGAAATGAACTCTGAAAAGGTTTCAAGTTGGCATGGTATCATCATTTCAGACACATAGCATGTGCAAGTAAGTACAGAGGCTTACGGCAAAAAATGGATGCACTTCGTGTACAAAGCAGACAATCTCCTTCGAAGTATCAGGGTTTCATACGGAAACTCGTCTGTTACAAAGGGATTTCATTCTTTTGAACTTATTTGAACTCCATAGTTTTTCTGTGTTCAAAATGCACCATTCAAAGCCACATCATCAATTTACAACCCTTTCCGACTTCATTTGTTATTTTTCATGCATTTACTGATTATTTTGAGCTATAAGACATGGAAATTGAAAATCATTTGAAATGAACTCTAAAAAGGTTCCAAGTTGGCATGGTATCATCATTTCATCCACATAGCATGTGCAAGAACGTACAGAGGCTTACGGCAAAAACTAGATGCCCTTTGTGTACAAACAGACAATCTCCTTCCAAGTATCAGGGTTTCATACGGAAACATGTCTGTTACAAAGGGATTTCATTTTTTGAACTTATTTGAACTCCATAGTTTTTCTGTGTTCAAAATGCACCATTCAAAGCCACATCATCAATTTACAACCCTTTCCGACTTCATTTGTTATTTTTCATGCATTTACTGATTATTTTGAGCTATAAGACCATGAAATTGAAAAGCATTTGAAATGAACTCTGAAAATGTTCCAAGTTGGCATGGTATCATCATTTCACCCACATAGCATGTGCAAGACAGTACAGCTCCTTACGGCAAAAACTAGATGCACTTCATGTACAAAACAGACAATCTCCTATGAAGTATGAGGGTTTCATACGGAAACTCGTCTGTGACAAAGGGATTTCATTTTTTGAAGTTATTTGAACTCCATAGTTTATCTGTGTTCAAAATGCACCATTCAAAGCCACATAATCAATTTACAACCCTTTCCGACTTCATTTGTTATTTTTCATGCATTTACTTATTATTTTGAGCTATAAGACCATGAAATTGAAAACCATTTGAAATGAACTCTAAAAAGGTTCCAAGTTGGCATCGTATCATCATTTCAGACACATAGCATGTGCAAGTAAGTACAGAGGCTTACGGCAAAAACTTGATGCACTTCGTGTACAGAGCAGACAATCTCCTTCGAAGTATCAGGGTTCCATACGGAAACTCGTCTGTTACAAAGGGATTTCATTTTTTGAACTTATTGGAACTCCATAGTTTTTCTGTGTTCAAAATGCACCATTAAAATCCACATCATCAATTTACAACCCTTTCCGACTTCATTTGTTACTTTTCATGCATTTACTGATTATTTTGAGCTATAAGACAATGAAATTGAAAAGCATTTGAAATGAACTCTGAAAATGTTCCAAGTTGGCATGGTATCATCATTTCACCCACATAGCATGTGCAAGAAAGTACAGAGGTTTACAGCAAAAACTGGATGCACTTCGTTTACAAAACAGAGAATCTCCTATGAAGTATCAGGGTTTCATACGGAAACTCGTCTGTGACAAAGGGATTTCATTTTTTGAAGTTATTTGAACTCCATAGTTTTTCTGTGTTCAAAATGCACCATTCAAAGCCACATAATCAATTTACAACCCTTTCCGACTTCATTTGTTATTTTTCATGCATTTACTGATTATTTTGAGCTATAAGACCATGAAATTGAAAAGCATTTGAAATGAACTCTGAAAAGGTTCCAAGTTGGCATGGTATCATCATTTCAGACACATAGCATGTGCAAGTAAGTACAGAGGCTTACGGCAAAAAATGGATGCACTTCGTGTACAAAGCAGACAATCTCCTTCGAAGTATCAGGGTTTCATACGGAAACTCATCTGTTACAAATGGATTTCATTCTTTTGAACTTATTTGAACTCCATAGTTTTTCTGTGTTCAAAATGTACCATTCAAAGCCACATCATCAATTTACAACCCTTTCCGACTTCATTTGTTATTTTTCATTCATTTACTGATTATTTTGAGCTATAAGACCATGAAATTGAAAAGCATTTGAAATGAACTCTGACAATGTTCCAAGTTGGCATGGTATCATCATTTCACCCACATAGCGTGTGCAAGAAAGTATAGAGGCTTACGGCAAAAACTGGATGTACTTCGTGTACAAAACAGACAATCTCCTTCGAAGTATCAAGGTTTCATACGGAAACTCGTCTGTTACAAAGGGATTTCATTTTTTTTGAACTTATTTGAACCCCATAGTTTTTATGTGTTCAAAATGCACCATTCACAGCTACATCATCAATTTACAACCCTTTCCGACTTCATTTGTTATTTTTCATGCATTTACTGATTATTTTGAGCTATAAGACCATGAAATTGAAAAGCATTTCAAATGAACTCTAAAAAGGTTCCAAGTTGGCATGGTATCATCATTTTAGACACATAGCATGTGCAAGTAAGTACAGAGGCTAACGGCAAAAACTGGATGCACTTCGTGTACAAAGCAGACAATCTCCTTCGAAGTATCAGGGTTTCATACGGAAACTCGTCTGTTACAAAGGGATTTCATTTTTTTGAACTTATTTGAACTCCATAGTTTTTCCGTGTTAAAAATGCACCATTCAAAGCCACATCATCAAATTACAACCCTTTCCGACTTCATTTGTTAATTTTCATGCATTTACTGAATATTTTGAGCTATAAGACCATGAAATTGAAAAGCATTTGAAATGAACTCTGAAAATGTTCCAAGTTGGCATGGTATCATCATTTCACCCACACAGCATGTGCAAGAAAGTATAGAGGCTTACGGCAAAAACTGGATGCACTTCGTGTAGAAAACGGACAATCTCCTTCGAAGTATCAGGGTTTCATAGGGAAACTCGTCTGTTACAAAGGGATTTCATTTTTTTGAACTTATTTGAACTCCATAGTTTTTCTGTGTTCAAAATGCACCATTCAAAGCCACATCATCAATTTACAACCCTTTCCGACTTCATTTGTTATTTTTCATGCATTTACTGATTATTTTGAGCTATAAGATCATGAAATTGAAAAACATTTGAAATGAACTCTGAAAATGTTCCAAGTTGGCATGGTATCATCATTTCACCCACATAGCATGTGCAAGAAAGTACACAGGCTTACGGCAAAAACTGGATGCACTTCGTGTACAAAACAGACAATCTCCTTCGAAGTATCAGGGTTTCATACGGAAACTCGTCTGTGACAAAGGGATTTCATTTTTTGAAGTTATTTGAACTCCATAGTTTTTCTGTGTTCAAAATGCACCATTCAAAGCCACATAATCAATTTACAACCCTTTCCGACTTCATTTGTTATTTTTCATGCATTTACTGATTATTTTGAGATATAAGACCATGAAATTGAAAAGCATTTGAAAAGAACTCTGAAAAGGTTCCAAGGTTGCATGGAATCATCATTTCAGACACGTAGCATGTGCAAGTAAGTACAGAGGCTTACGACAAAAACTGGATGCACTTCGTGTACAAAGCAGACAATCTCCTTCGAAGTATCAAGGTTTCATACGGAAACTCGTCTGTTACAAAGGGATTTCATTTTTTTGAACTTATTTGAACTCCATAGTTTTTCTGTGTTCAAAATGCACCATTCGAAGACTCATCATCAATTTACAACCCTTTCCGACTTCATTTGTTATTTTTCATGCATTTACTGATTATTTTGAGATATAAGACCATGAAATTGAAAAGCATTTGAAATGAACTCTGAAAATGTTCCAAGTTGGCATGGTATCATCATTTCACCCACATAGCATGTGCAAGAAAGTATAGAGGCTTACGGCAAAAACTGGATGCACTTCGTGTACAAAACAGACAATCTCCTTCGAACTATCAAGGTTTCATAGGGAAACTCGTTTGTTACAAAGGGATTTCATTTTTTTGAACTTAATTGAACTCCATAGTTTTTCTGTGTTCAAAATACACCATTCAAAGCCACATCATCAATTTATAACCCTTTCCGACTTCATTTGTTATTTTTCATGCATTTACTGATTATTTTAAGCTATTAGACCATGAAATTGAAAAGCATTTGAAATGAACTCTGAAAAGGTTCCAAGTTGGCATGGTATCATCATTTCACCCACATAGCATGTGCAAGAAAGTACAGAGACTTATGACAAAAACTGGATGCACTTCGTGTACAAAACAGACAATCTCCTTCGAAGTATCAGGGTTTCATACGGAAACTCGTCTGTTATAAAGGGATTTCATTTTTTTCAACTTATTTGAACTCCATAGTTTTTCTGCGTTCAAAATGCACCATTCAAAGCCACATCATCAATTTACAACCCTTTCCGACTCCATTTGTTATTTTTCATGCATTTACTGATTATTTTGAGCTATAAGACCATGAAATTGAAAAGCATTTGAAATGAACTCTGAGAAGGTTCCAAGTTGGCATGGTATCATCATTTCACCCACATAGCAAGTGCAAGAAAGTACAGAGGCTTACGGCAAAAGCTTGATGCACTTCGTGTACAAAGCAGACAATCTCCTTCGAAGTATCGGGGTTTCATACGGAAACTCGTCTGTTACCAAGGGATTTCAATTTTTTTGAACTTATTTGAACTCCATACTTTTTCTGTGTTCAAACTGCTCCATTCAAAGCCATATCATCAATTTACAACCCTTTCTGACTTCATTTGTTATTTTTCATGCATTTACTGATTATTTTAAACTATTAGACCCTGAAATTGAAAAGCATTTGAAATGAACTTTGAAAAGGTTCCAAGTTGGCATGGTATCATCATTTCACCCACATAGCATGTGCAAGAAAGTACAGAGACTTACGACAAAAACTAGATGCACTTCGTGTACCTTCAAAGTATCAGGGTTTCATACAGAAACTCGTCTGCTACAAAGGGATTTCATTTTTTTGAACTTATTTGAACTCCATAGTTTTTTTGTGTTCAAAATGCACCATTCAAAGCCACATCATTAATTTACAACCCTTTCCGACTTCATTTGTTATTTTTCATGCATTTACTGATTATTTTGAGATATAAGACCATGAAATTGAAAAGCATTTGAAATGAACTCTGAAAATGTTCCAAGTTGGCATGGTATCATCATTTCACCCACATAGCATGTGCAAGAAAGTATAGAGGCTTACGGCAAAAACTGGATGCACTTCGTGTAGAAAACGGACAATCTCCTTCGAAGTATCAGGGTTTCATAGGGAAACTCGTCTGTTACAAAGGGATTTCATTTTTTGAACTTACTTGAACTCCATAGTTTTTCTGTGTTC
>NC_041393.1:128032146-128037074 GCF_002162155.2 Triticum dicoccoides
CATAATCAATTTACAACCCTTTCCGACTTCATTTGTTATTTTCATGCATTTACTGATTATTTTGAGATATAAGACCATGAAATTGAAAAGCATTTGAAAAGAACTCTGAAAAGGTTCCAAGTTGGCATGGTATCATCATTTCAGACACGTAGCATGTGCAAGAAAGTATAGAGGCTTACGGCAAAAACTGGATGCACTTCGTGTAGAAAACGGACAATCTCCTTCGAAGTATCAGGGTTTCATAGGGAAACTCGTCTGTTACAAAGGGATTTCATTTTTTTGAACTTATTTGAACTCCATAGTTTTTCTGTGTTCAAAATGCACCATTCAAAGCCACATCATCAATTTACAACCCTTTCCGACTTCATTTGTTATTTTTCATCCATTTACTGATTATTTTGAGCTATAAGACCATGAAATTGAAAAACATTTGAAATGAACTCTGAAAATGTTCCAAGTTGGCATGGTATCATCATTTCACCCACATAGCATGTGCAAGAAAGTACACAGGCTTACGGCAAAAACTGGATGCACTTCGTGTACAAAACAGGCAATCTCCTTCGAAGTATCACGGTTTCATACGGAAACTCGTCTGTGACAAAGGGATTTCATTTTTTGAAGTTATTTGAACTCCATAGTTTTTCTGTGTTCAAAATGCACCATTCAAAGCCACATAATCAATTTACAACCCTTTCCGACTTCATTTGTTATTTTTCATGCATTTACTGATTATTTTGAGATATAAGACCATGAAATTGAAAAGCATTTGAAAAGAACTCTGAAAAGGTTCCAAGTTGGCATGGTATCATCATTTCAGACACGTAGCATGTGCAAGTAAGTACAGAGGCTTACGACAAAAACTGGATGCACTTCGTGTACAAAGCAGACAATCTCCTTCGAAGTATCAAGGTTTCATATGGAAACTCGTCTGTTACAAAGGGATTTCATTTTTTTGAACTTATTTGAACTCCATAGTTTTTCTGTGTTCAAAATGCACCATTCAAAGCCTCATCATCAATTTACAACCCTTTCCGACTTCATTTGTTATTTTTCATGCATTTACTGATTATTTTGAGATATAAGACCATGAAATTGAAAAGCATTTGAAATGAACTCTGAAAATGTTCCAAGTTGGCATGGTATCATCATTTCACCCACATAGCATGTGCAAGAAAGTATAGAGGCTTACGGCAAAAACTAGATGCACTTTGTGTACAAAACAGGCAATCTCCTTCGAAGTATCAAGGTTTCATACGGAAACTCGTTTGTTACAAAGGGATTTCATTTTTTTTGAACTTATTTGAACTCCATAGTTTTTCTGTGTTCAAAATACACCATTCAAAGCCACATCATCAATTTATAACCCTTTCCGACTTCATCTGTTATTTTTCATGCATTTACTGATTATTTTAAGCTATTAGACCATGAAATTGAAAAGCATTTGAAATGAACTCTGAAAAGGTTCCAAGTTGGCATGGTATCATCATTTCACCCGCATAGCATGTGCAAGAAAGTACAGAGACTTATGACAAAAACTGGATGCACTTCGTGTACAAAACAGACAATCTCCTTCGAAGTATCAGGGTTTCATACGGAAACTCGTCTGTTACAAAGGCATTTCATTTTTTTCAACTTATTTGAACTCCATAGTTTTTCTGCGTTCAAAATGCACCATTCAAAGCCACGTCATCAATTTACAACCCTTTCCGACTCCATTTGTTATTTTTCATGCATTTACTGATTATATTGAGCTATAAGACCATGAAATTGAAAAGCATTTGAAATGAACTCTGAAAAGGTTCCAAGTTGGCATGGTATCATCATTTCACCCACATAGCAAGTGCAAGAAAGTACAGAGGCTTACGGCAAAAGCTTGATGCACTTCGTGTACAAAGCAGACAATCTCCTTCGAAGTATCGGGGTTTCATACGGAAACTCATCTGTTACCAAGGGATTTCAATTTTTTTGAACTTATTTGAAATCCATACTTTTTCTGTGTTCAAACTGCTCCATTCAAAGCCATATCATCAATTTACAACCCTTTCTGACTTCATTTGTTATTTTTCATGCATTTACTGATTATTTTAAGCTATTAGACCCTGAAATTGAAAAGCATTTGAAATGAACTTTGAAAAGGTTCCAAGTTGGCATTGTATCATCATTTCACCCACATAGCATGTGCAAGAAAGTATAGAGACTTACGACAAAAACTAGATGCACTTCGTGTACCTTCAAAGTATCAGGGTTTCATACGGAAACTCGTCTGTTACAAAGGGATTTCATTTTTTTGAACTTATTTGAACTCCATAGTTTTTCTGTGTTCAAAATGCACCATTCAAAGCCACATCATTAATTTACAACCCTTTCCGACTTCATTTGTTATTTTTCATGCATTTACTGATTATTTTGAGATATAAGACCATGAAATTGAAAAGCATTTGAAATGAACTCTGAAAATGTTCCAAGTTGGCATGGTATCATCATTTCACCCACATAGCATGTGCAAGAAAGTATAGAGGCTTACGGCAAAAACTGGATTCACTTCGTGTACAAAACAGACAATCTCCTTCGAAGTCTCAGGGTTTCATACACAAACTCGTTTGTTACAAAGGGATTTCATTTTTTTGAACTTATTTGAACTCCATAGTTTTTCTGTGTTCAAAATGCACCATTCAGAGCCACATCATCAATTTATAACCCTTTCCGACTTCATTTGTTATTTTTCATGCATTTACTGATTATTTTAAGCTATTAGACCATGAAATTGAAAAGCATTTGAAATGAACTCTGAAAAGGTTCCAAGTTGGCATGATATCATCATTTCACCCACATAGCATGTGCAAGAAAGTACAGAGACTTACGACAAAAACTGGATGCACTTCGTGTACAAAACAGATAATCTCCTTCGAAGTATCAGGGTTTCATACGGAAACTCGTTTGTTATAAAGGGATTTCATTTTTTTGAAATTATTTGAACTCCATAGTTTTTCTGTGTTCAAAATACACCATTCAAAGCCACATCATCAATTTACAAACCTTTCCGACTTCATTTGTTATTTTTCATGCATTTACTGATTATTTTGAGCTATAAGACCATGAAATTGAAAAGCATTTGAAATGAACTCTGAAAAGGTTCCAAGTTGGCATGGTATCATCATTTCACCCACATAGCAAGTGCAAGAAAGTACAGAGGCTTACGGCAAAAGCTTGATGCACTTCGTGTACAAAACAGACAATCTCCTTCGAAGTATCGGGGTTTCATACGGAAACTCGTCTGTTACCAAGGGATTTCATTTTTTGAAGTTATTTGAACTCCATAGTTTTTGTGTGTTCAAAATGCACCATTCAAAGCCACATAATCAATTTACAACCCTTTCCGACTTCATTTGTTATTTTTCATGCATTTACTGATTATTTTGAGCTATAAGACCATGAAATTGAAAAGCATTTGAAAAGAACTCTGAAAAGGTTCCAAGTTGGCATGGTATCATTATTCCACACACGTAGCATGTGCAAGTAAGTACAGAGGCTTACGACAAAAACTGGATGCACTTCGTGTACAAAGCAGACAATCTCCTTCGAAGTATCAGGGTTTCATACGGAAACTCGTCTGTTACAAAGGGATTTCATTTTTTTGAACTTATTTGAACTCCATAGTTTTTCTGTGTTCAAAATGCACCATTCAAAGCCACATCATCAATTTACAACCCTTTCCGACTTCATTTGTTATTTTTCATGCATTTACTGAATATTTTGAGATATAAGACCATGAAATTGAAAAGCATTTGAAATGAACTCTGAAAATGTTCCAAGTTGGAATGGTATCATCATTTCACCCACATAGTATGTGCAAGAAAGTATAGAGGCTTACGGCAAAAACTGGATGCACTTCGTGTAGAAAACGGACAATCTCCTTCGAAGTATCAGGGCTTCATAGGGAAACTCGTCTGTTAGAAAGGGATTTCATTTTTTTGAACTTATTTGAACTCCATAGTTTTTCTGTGTTCAAAATACACCATTCAAAGCCACATCATCAATTTACAAACCTTTCCGACTTCATTTGTTATTTTTCATGCATTTACTGATTATTTTGAGCTATAAGACCATGAAATTGAAAAGCATTTGAAATGAACTCTGAAAAGGTTCCAAGTTGGCATGGTATCATCATTTCACCCACATAGCAAGTGCAAGAAAGTACAGAGGCTTACGGCAAAAGCTTGATGCACTTCGTGTACAAAACAGACAATCTCCTTCGAAGTATCAAGGTTTCATACGGAAACTCGTCTGTTACAAAGGGATTTCATTTTTTTTTGAACTTATTTGAACCCCATAGTTTTTATGTGTTCAAAATGCACCATTCAAAGCTACATCATCAATTTACAACCCTTTCCGACTTCATTTGTTATTTTTCATGCATTTACTGATTATTTTGAGCTATAAGACCATGAAATTGAAAAGCATTTCAAATGAACTCTAAAAAGGTTCCAAGTTGGCATGGTATCATCATTTTAGACACATATCATGTGCAAGTAAGTACAGAGGCTTACGGCAAAAACTGGATGCACTTCGTGTACAAAGCAGACAATCTCCTTCGAAGTATCAGGGTTTCATATGGAAACTCGTCTGTTACAAAGGGATTTCATTTTTTTGAACTTATTTGAACTCCATAGTTTTTCTGTGTTCAAAATGCACCATTCAAAGCCACATCATCAAATTACAACCCTTTCCGACTTCATTTGTTATTTTTCATGCATTTACTGAATATTTTGAGCTATAAGACCATGAAATTGAAAAGCATTTGAAATGAACTCTGAAAATGTTCCAAGTTGGCATGGTATCATCATTTCACCCACATAGCATGTGCAAGAAAGTATAGAGGCTTACGGCACAAATTGGATGCACTTCGTGTAGAAAACAGACAATCTCCT
>NC_041393.1:128037264-128049640 GCF_002162155.2 Triticum dicoccoides
TCTGAAAATGTTCCAAGTTGGCATGATATCATCATTTCACCCACATAGCATGTGCAAGAAAGTACACAGGCTTACGGCAAAAACTGGATGCACTTCGTGTACAAAACAGACAATCTCCTTCGAAGTATCAGGGTTTCATACAGAAACTCGTCTGTGACAAAGGGATTTCATTTTTTGAAGTTATTTGAACTCCATAGTTTTTCTGTGTTCAAAATGCACCATTCAAAGCCACATAATCAATTTACAACCCTTTCCGACTTCATTTGTTATTTTTCATGCATTTACTGATTATTTTGAGCTATAAGACCATGAAATTGAAAAGCATTTGAAATGAACTCTGAAAAGGTTCCAAGTTGGCATGGTATCATCATTTCAGACACGTAGCATGTGCAAGTAAGTACAGAGGCTTACGACAAAAACTGGATGCACTTCGTGTACAAAGCAGACAATCTCCTTCGAAGTATCAGGGTTTCATACGGAAACTCGTCTGTTACAAAGGGATTTCATTTTTTTGAACTTATTTGAACTTCATAGTTTTTCTGTGTTCAAAATGCACCATTCAAAGCCTCATCATCAATTTACAACCCTTTCCGACTTCATTTGTTATTTTTCATGCTTTTACTGATTATTTTGAGATATAAGACCATGAAATTGAAAAGCATTTGAAATGAACTCTGAAAATGTTCCAAGTTGGCATGGTATCATCATTTCACCCACGTAGCATGTGCAAGAAAGTATAGAGGCTTACGGCAAAAACTGGATGTACTTCGTGTACAAAACAGACAATCTCCTTCGAAGTATCAATGTTTCATACGGAAACTCGTTTGTTACAAAGGGATTTCATTTTTTTTGAACTTATTTGAACTCCATAGTTTTTCTGTGTTCAAAATACACCATTCAAAGCCACATCATCAATTTATAACCCTTTCAGACTTCATTTGTTATTTTTCATGCATTTACTGATTATTTTAAGCTATTAGACCATGAAATTGAAAAGCATTTGAAATGAACTCTGAAAAGGTTCCAAGTTGGCATGGTATCATCATTTCACCCACATAGCATGTGCAAAAAGTACAGAGACTTATGACAAAAACTGGATGCACTTCGTGTACAAAACAGACAATCTCCTTCGAAGTATCAGGGTTTCATACGGAAACTCGTCTGTTATAAAGGGATTTCATTTTTTCAACTTATTTGAACTCCATAGTTTTTCTGCGTTCAAAATGCACCATTCAAAGCCACATCATCAATTTACAACCCTTTCCGACTCCATTTGTTATTTTTCATGCATTTATTGATTATTTTGAGCTATAAGACCATGAAATTGAAAAGCATTTGAAATGAACTCTGAAAAGGTTCCAAGTTGGCATGGTATCATTATTTCACCCACATAGCAAGTGCAAGAAAGTACAGAGGCTTACGGCAAAAGCTTGATGCACTTCGTGTACAAAGCAGACAATCTCCTTCGAAGTATCGGGGTTTCATACGGAAACTCGTTTGTTACCAAGGGATTTCAATTTTTTTGAACTTATTTGAACTCCATAGTTTTTCTGTGTTCAAACTGATCCATTCAAAGCCATATCATCAATTTACAACCCTTTCCGACTTCATTTGTTATTTTTCATGCATTTACTGATTATTTTAAGCTATTAGACCCTGAAATTGAAAAGCATTTGAAATGAACTTTGAAAAGGTTCCAAGTTGGCATGGTATCATCATTTCACCCACATAGCATGTGCAAGAAAATACAGAGGCTTACGGCAAAAACTGGATGCACTTCGTGTACAAAATCGACAATCTCCTATGAAGTATCAGGGTTTCATACGGAAACTCGTCTGTGACAAAGGGATTTCATTTTTTTAAGTTATTTGAACTCCATAGTTTTTCTGTGTTCAAAATGCACCATTCAAAGCCACATAATCAATTTACAACCCTTTCCGACTTCATTTGTTATTTTTCATGCATTTACTGATTATTTTGAGCTATAAGACCATGAAATTGTAAAGCATTTGAAGTGAACTCTGAAAAGGTTCCAAGTTGGCATGGTATCATCATTTCAGACACGTAGCATGTGCAAGTAAGTACAGAGGCTTACGACAAAAACTGGATGCACTTCGTGTACAAAGCAGACAATCTCCTTCGAAGTATCAGGGTTTCATACGGAAACTCGTCTGTTACAAAGGGATTTCATTTTTTTGAACTTATTTGAACTTCATAGTTTTTCTGTGTTCAAAATGCACCATTCAAAGCCTCATCATCAATTTACAACCCTTTCCGACTTCATTTGTTATTTTTCATGCTTTTACTGATTATTTTGAGATATAAGACCATGAAATTGAAAAGCATTTGAAATGAACTCTGAAAATGTTCCAAGTTGGCATGGTATCATCATTTCACCCACATAGCATGTGCAAGAAAGTATAGAGGCTTACGGCAAAAACTGGATGCACTTCGTGTACAAAACAGACAATCTCCTTCAAAGTATCAAGGTTTCATACGGAAACTCATTTGTTACAAAGGGATTTCATTTTTTTGAACTTATTTGAACTGCATAGTTTTTCTGTGTTCAAAATACACCATTCAAAGCCACATCATCAATTTATAACCCTTTCCGACTTCATTTGTTATTTTTCATGCATTTACTGATTATTTTAAGCTATTAGACCATGAAATTGAAAAGCATTTGAAATGAACTCTGAAAAGGTTCCAAGTTGGCATGGTATCATCATTTCACCCACATAGCATGTGCAAGAAAGTACAGAGACTTATGACAAAAACTGGATGCACTTCGTGTACAAAACAGACAATCTCCTTCGAAGTATCATGGTTTCATACGGAAACTCGTCTGTTATAAAGGGTTTTCATTTTTTCAACTTATTTGAACTCCATAGTTTTTCTGCGTTCAAAATGCACCATTCAAAGCCACATCATCAATTTACAACCCTTTCCGACTCCATTTGTTATTTTTCATGCATTTACTGATTATTTTGAGCTATAAGACCATGAAATTGAAAAGCATTTGAAATGAACTCTGAAAAGGTTCCAAGTTGGCATGGTATCATCATTTCACCCACATAGCAAGTGCAAGAAAGTACAGAGGCTTACGGCAAAAGCTTGATGCACTTCGTGTACAAAGCAGACAATCTCCTTCGAAGTATCGGGGTTTCATACGGAAACTCGTCTGTTACCAAGGGATTTCAATTTTTTTGAACTTATTTGAACTCCATAGTTTTTCTGTGTTCAAACTGCTCCATTCAAAGCCATATCATCAATTTACAACCCTTTCAGACTTCATTTGTTATTTTTCATGCATTTACTGATTATTTTAAGCTATTAGACCCTGAAATTGAAAAGCATTTGAAATGAACTTTGAAAAGGTTCCAAGTTGGCATGGTATCATCATTTCACCCACATAGCATGTGGAAGAAAGTACAGAGACTTACGACAAAAACTGGATGCACTTCGTGTACCTTCAAAGTATCAGGGTTTCATACGGAAACTCGTCTGTTACAAAGGGATTTCATTTTTTTGAACTTATTTGAACTCCATAGTTTTTCTGTGTTCAAAATGCACCATTCAAAGCCACATCATTAATTTACAACCCTTTCCGACTTCATTTGTTATTTTTCATGCATTTACTGATTATTTTGAGATATAAGACCATGAAATTGAAAAGCATTTGAAATGAACTCTAAAAATGTTCCAAGTTGGCATGGTATCATCATTTCACCCACATAGCATGTGCAAGAAAGTATAGAGGCTTACGGGAAAAACTGGATGCACTTCGTGTACAAAACAGACAATCTCCTTCGAAGTCTCAGGGTTTCATACACAAACTCGTTTGTTACAAAGGGATTTCATTTTTTGAACTTATTTGAAATCCACAGTTTTTCTATGTTCAAAATGCACCATTTAGAGCCACATCATCAATTTATAACCCTTTCCGACTTCATTTGTTATTTTTCATGCATTTACTGATTATTTTAAGCTATTAGACCATGAAATTGAAAAGCATTTGAAATGAACTCTGAAAAGGTTCCAAGTTGGCATGATATCATCATTTCACCCACATAGCATGTGCAAGAAAGTACAGAGACTTACGACAAAAACTGGATGCACTTCGTGTACAAAACAGATAATCTCCTTCGAAGTATCAGGGTTTCATACGGAAACTCGTCTGTTATAAAGGGATTTCATTTTTTTGAACTTATTTGAACTCCATAGTTTTTCTGTGTTCAAAATACACCATTCAAAGCCACATCATCAATTTACAAACCTTTCCGACTTCATTTGTTATTTTTCATGCATTTACTGATTATTTTGAGCTATAAGACCATGAAATTGAAAAGCATTTGAAATGAACTCTGAAAAGGTTCCAAGTTGGCATGGTATCATCATTTCACCCACATAGCAAGTGCAAGAAAGTACAGAGGCTTACGACAAAAGCTTGATGCACTTCGTGTACAAAACAGACAATCTCCTTCGAAGTATCGGGGTTTCATACGGAAACTCGTCTGTTACCAAGGGATTTCATTTTTTTTGAACTTATTTGAACTCCATAGTTTTTCTGTGTTCAAACTGCTCCATTCAAAGCCGTATCATCAATTTACAACCCTTTCCGACTTCATTTGTTTTTTTTCATGCATTTACTGATTATTTTAAGCTATTAGACCATAAATTGAAAAGCATTTGAAATGAACTCTGAAAAGGTTCCTTGTTGGCATGGTATCATCATTTCACCCACATAGCATGTGCAAGAAAGTACATAGACTTATGACAAAAACTGGATGAACTTCGTGTACAAACCAGACAATCTCCTTCGAAGTGTCAGGGTTTCATACGGAAACTCGTCTGTTACAAAGGGATTTCATTTTTTTGAACTTATTTGAACTCCATAGTTTTTCTGTGTTCAAAATGCACCATTCAAAGCCACATCATCAATTTACAACCCTTTCCGACTTCATTTGTTATTTTTCATGCATTTACTGATTATTTTGAGATATAAGACCATGAAATTGTAAATCATTTGAAATGAACTCTGAAAATGTTCCAAGTTGCAATGGTATCATCATTTCACCCACATAGCATGTGCAAGAAAGTACAGAGCCTTACAACAAAAACTGGATGTACTTCGTGTACAAAACAAACAATCTCCTTCGAAGTATGAGGGTTTCATACGGAAACTCGTCTGTGACAAAGGGATTTCATTTTTTCGAACTTATTTGAACCCTATAGTTTTTATGTGTTCAAAATGCACCATTCAAAGCCACATCATCAATTTACAACCCTTTCCGACTTCATTTGTTATTTTTCATGCATTTACTGATTATTTTGAGCTATAAGACCATGAAATTTAAAAGCATTTGAAATGAACTCTGAAAAGGTTCCAAGTTGGCATGGTATCATCATTTCACCCACATAGCAAGTGCAAGAAAGTATAGAGGCTTACGGCAAAAGCTTGATGTACTTCGTGTACAAAACAGACAATCTCCTTCGAAGTATCGGGGTTTCATACGGAAACTCGTCTGTTACCAAGGGATTTCATTTTTTTGAACTTATTTGAACTCCACAGTTTTTCTGTGTTCAAACTGCTCCATTCAAAGCCGTATCATCAATTTACAACCCTTTCCGACTTCATTTGTTTTTTTTTCATGCATTTACTGATTATTTTAAGCTATTAGACCATAAATTGAAAAGCATTTGAAATGAACTCTGAAAAGGTTCCTTGTTGGAATGGTATCATCATTTCACCCACATAGCATGTGCAAGAAAGTACATAGCCTTATGACAAAAACTCGATGCACTTCGTGTACAAAACAGACAATCTCCTTCGAAGTATCAGGGTTTCATACAGAAACTCGTCTGTTACAAAGGGATTTCATTTTTTTGAACTTATTTCAACTCCATAGTTTTTATGTGTTCAAAATGCACCATTCAAAGCCACATCATCAATTTACAACCCTTTCCGACTTCATTTGTTATTTTTCATGCATTTACTGATTATTTTGGGATATAAGACCATGAAATTGAAAATCATTTGAAATGAACTCTGAAAATGTTCCAAGTTGGCATGGTATCATCATTTCACCCACATAGCATGTGCAAGAAAGTACAGAGGCTTACAGCAAAAACTGGATGCACTTCGTGTACAAAACAAACAATCTCCTTCGAAGTATGAGGGTTTCATACGGAAACTCGTCTGTGACAAAGGGATTTCATTTTTTTGAACTTATTTGAACCACATAGTTTTTATGTGTTCAAAATGCACCATTCAAAGCCACATCATCAATTTACAACCCTTTTCGACTTCATTTGTTATTTTTCATGCATTTACTGATTATTTTGAGCTATAAGACCATGAAATTGAAAAGCATTTGAAATGAATTATGTGAAGTTTTCAAGTTGGTATGGTATCATCATTTCAGCCACATAGCGTGTGCATTAAAGTACAGAGGCTTACGGCAAAAAACTGGATGCACTTCGTGTACAAAACAGACAATCTCCTTCGAAGTATCAGGGTTTCATACGGAAACTCGTCTATTTCAAAGGGATTTCATTTTTTTGAACTTATTTGAACTCCATAGTTTTTCTGTGTTCAAACTGCACCATTCAAAGCCACATAATCAATTTACAACCCTTTCCGACTTCATTTGTTATTTTTCATGCATTTACTGATTATTTTGAGCTATAAGACCATGAAATTGAAAAGCATTTGAAATGAACTCTGAAAAGGTTCCAAGTTGGCATGGTATCATCATTTCAGACACGTAGCAAGTGCAAGTAAGTACAGAGGCTTACGACAAAAACTGGATGCACTTCGTGTACAAAGCAGACAATCTCCTTCGAAGTATCAGGGTTTCATACGGAAACTCGTCTGTTACAAAGGGATTTCATTTTTTTGAACTTATTTGAACTCCATAGTTTTTCTGTGTTCAAAATGCACCATTCAAAGCCTCATCATCAATTTACAACCCTTTCCGACTTCATTTGTTATTTTTCATGCACTTACTGATTATTTTGAGATATAAGACCATGAAATTGAAAAGCATTTGAAATGAACTCTGAAAATGTTCCAAGTTGGCATGGTATCATCATTTCACCCACATAGCATGTGCAAGAAAGTATAGAGGCTCACGGCAAAAACTGGATGCACGTCGTGTACAAAACAGACAATCTCCTTCGAAGTATCAAGGTTTCATACGGAAACTCGTTTGTTACAAAGGGATTTCATATTTTTTGAACTTATTTGAACTCCATAGTTTTTCTGTGTTCAAAATACACCATTCAAAGCCACATCATCAATTTATAACCCTTTCCGACTTCATTTGTTATTTTTCATGCATTTACTGATTAGTTTAAGCTATTAGACCATGAAATTGAAAAGCATTTGAAATGAACTCTGAAAAGGTACCAAGTTGGCATGGTATCATCATTTCACCCACATAGCATGTGCAAGAAAGTACAGAGACTTATGACAAAAACTGGATGCACTTCGTGTACAAAATAGACAATCTCCTTCGAAGTATCAGGGTTTCATACGGAAACTCGTCTGTTATAAAGGGATTTCATTTTTTCAACTTATTTGAACTCCATAGTTTTTCTGCGTTCAAAATGCACCATTCAAAGCCACATCATCAATTTACAACCCTTTCCGACTCCATTTGTTATTTTTCATGCATTTACTGATTATTTTGAGCTATAAGACCATGAAATTGAAAAGCATTTGAAGTGAACTCTGAAAAGGTTCCAAGTTGGCATGGTATTATCATTTCACCCACATAGCAAGTGCAAGAAAGTACAGAGGCTTACGGCAAAAGCTTGATGCACTTCATGTACAAAGCGGACAATCTCCTTCGAAGTATCGGGGTTTCATACGGAAACTCGTCTGTTACCAAGGGATTTCAATTTTTTTGAACTTATTTGAACTCCATAGTTTTTCTGTGTTCAAACTGCTCCATTCAAAGCCATATCATGAATTTACAACCCTTTCCGACTTCATTTGTTATTTTTCATGCATTTACTGATTATTTTAAGCTATTAGACCCTAAAATTGAAAAGCATTTGAAATGAACTTTGAAAAGGTTCCAAGTTGGCATGGTATCATCATTTCACCCACATAGCATGTGCAAGAAAGTACAGAGACTTACGACAAAAACTGGATGCACTTCGTGTACCTTCAAAGTATCAGGGTTTCATACGGAAACTCGTCTGTTACAAAGGGATTTCATTTTTTTGAACTTATTTGAACTCCATAGTTTTTCTGTGTTCAAAATGCACCATTCAAAGCCACATCATTAATTTACAACCCTTTCCGACTTCATTTGTTATTTTTCATGCATTTACTGATTATTTTGAGATATAAGACCATGAAATTGAAAAGCATTTGAAATGAACTCTAAAAATGTTCCAAGTTGGCATGGTATCATCATTTCACCCACATAGCATGTGCAAGAAAGTATAGAGGCTTACGGGAAAAACTGGATGCACTTCGTGTACAAAACAGACAATCTCCTTCGAAGTCTCAGGGTTTCATACACAAACTCGTTTGTTACAAAGAGATTTCATTTTTTTAAACTTATTTGAACTCCATAGTTTTTCTGTGTTCAAAATGCACCATTCAGAGCCACATCATCAATTTATAACCCTTTCCGACTTCATTTGTTATTTTTCATGCATTTACTGATTATTTTAAGCTATTAGACCATGAAATTGAAAAGCATTTGAAATGAACTCTGAAAAGGTTCCAAGTTGGCATGATATCATCATTTCACCCACATAGCATGTGCAAGAAAGTACAGAGACTTACGACAAAAACTGGATGCACTTCGTGTACAAAACAGATAATCTCCTTCGAAGTATCAGGGTTTCATACGGAAACTCGTCTGTTATAAAGGGATTTCATTTTTTTGAACTTATTTGAACTCCATAGTTTTTCTGTGTTCAAAATACACCATTCAAAGCCACATCATCAATTTACAAACCTTTCCGACTTCATTTGTTATTTTTCATGCATTTACTGACTATTTTGAGCTATAAGACCATGAAATTGAAAAGCATTTGAAATGAACTCTGAAAAGGTTCCAAGTTGGCATGGTATCATCATTTCACCCACAAAGCAAGTGCAAGAAAGTACAGAGGCTTACGGCAAAAGCTTGATGCACTTCGTGTACAAAACAAAGAATCTCCTTCGAAGTATCGGGGTTTCATACGGAAACTCGTCTGTTACCAAGGGATTTCATTTTTTTTGAACTTATTTGAACTCCATAGTTTTTCTGTGTTCAAACTGCTCCATTCAAAGCCGTATCATCAATTTACAACCCTTTTCCGACTTCATTTGTTTTTTTTCATGCATTTACTGATTATTTTAAGCTATTAGACCATAAATTGAAAAGCATTTGAAATGAACTCTGAAAAGGTTCCTTGTTGGCATGGTATCATCATTTCACCCACATAGCATGTGCAAGAAAGTACATAGACTTATGACAAAAACTGGATGCACTTCGTGTACAAAACAGACAATCTCCTTCGAAGTATCAGGGTTTCATACGAAAACTCGTCTGTTACAAAGGGATTTCATTTTTTTGAACTTATTTGAACTCCATATTTTTTCTGTGTTCAAAATGCACCATTCAAAGCCACATCATCAATTTACAACCCTTTCCGACTTCATTTGTTTTTTTTCATGCATTTACTGATTATTTTGAGATATAAGACCATGAAATTGAAAATCATTTGAAATGAACTCTGAAAATGTTCCAAGTTGGAATGGTATCATCATTTCACCCACATAGCATGTGCAAGAAAGTACAGAGCCTTACAACAAAAACTGGATGCACTTCGTGTACAAAACAAACAATCTCCTTCGAAGTATGAGGGTTTCATACGGAAACTCGTCTGTGACAAAGGGATTTCATTTTTTCGAACTTATTTGAACCCCATAGTTTTTATGTGTTCAAAATGCACCATTCAAAGCCACATCATCAATTTACAACCCTTTCCAACTTCATTTGTTATTTTTCATGCATTTACTGATTATTTTGAGCTATAAGACCATGAAATTGAAAAGCATTTGAAATGAACTCTGAAAAGGTTCCAAGTTGGCATGGTATCATCATTTCACCCACATAGCAAGTGCAAGAAAGTACAGAGGCTTACGGCAAAAGCTTGATGTACTTCGTGTACAAAACAGACAATCTCCTTCGAAGTATCGGGTTTCATACGGAAACTCGTCTGTTACCAAGGGATTTCATTTTTTTGAACTTATTTGAACTCCATAGTTTTTCTGTGTTCAAACTGCTCCATTCAAAGCCGTATCATCAATTTACAACCCTTTCCGACTTCATTTGTTTTTTTTCATGCATTTACTGATTATTTTAAGCTATTAGACCATAAATTGAAAAGCATTTGAAATGAACTCTGAAAAGGTTCCTTGTTGGAATGGTATCATCATTTCACCCACATAGCATGTGCAAGAAAGTACATAGACTTATGACAAAAATTGGATGCACTTCGTGTACAAAACAGACAATCTCCTTCGAAGTATCAGGGTTTCATACAGAAACTCATATGTTACAAAGGGATTTCATTTTTTTGAACTTATTTGAACTCCATAGTTTTTCTGTGTTCAAAATGCACCATTCAAAGCCACATCATCAATTTACAACCCTTTCCGACTTCATTTGTTATTTTTCATGCATTTACTGATTATTTTGAGATATAAGACCATGAAATTGAAAATCAATTGAAATGAACTCTGAAAATGTTCCAAGTTGGCATGGTATGATCATTTCACCCACATAGCATGTGCAAGAAAGTACAGAGGCTTACAGCAAAAACTGGATGCACTTCGTGTACAAAACAAACAATCTCCTTCGAAGTATGAGGGTTTCATACGGAAACTCGTCTGTGACAAAGGGATTTCATTTTTTCGAACTTATTTGAACCACATAGTTTTTATGTGTTCAAAATGCACCATTCAAAGCCACATCATCAATTTACAACCCTTTCCGACTTTATTTGTTATTTTTCATGCATTTACTGATTATTTTGAGCTATAAGACCATGAAATTGAAAAGCATTTGAAATGAATTATGAGAAGTTTTCAAGTTGGCATGGTATCATCATTTCAGCCACATAGCATGTGCATTAAAGTACAGAGGCTTACGGCAAAAAACTGGATGCACTTCGTGTACAAAACAGACAATCTCCTTCGAAGTATCAGGGTTTCATACGGAAACTCGTCTGTTTCAAAGGGATTTCATTTTTTTGAACTTATTTGAACTCCTTAGTTTTTCTGTGTTCAAAATGCACCATTCAAAGCCACATAATCAATTTACAACCCTTTCCGACTTCATTTGTTATTTTTCATGCATTTACTGATTATTTTGAGCTATAAGACCATGAAATTGAAAAGCATTTGAAATGAACTCTGAAAAAGTTCCAAGTTGGCATGGCGTCAGCATTTCAGCCACATAGCATGTGCAAGAAAGTACAGAGGCTTACGGCAAAAACTGGATGCACTTCGTGTACAAAACAGACAATCTACTTCGAAGTATCTGGCTTTCATACGGAAACTCGTCTATTACAAAGGGATTTAATTTTTTGAACTTATTTGAACTCCATAGTTTTTCTGTGTTCAAACTGCTCCATTCAAAGCCGTATCATCAATTTACAACCCTTTCCGACTTCATTTGTTTTTTTTCATGCATTTACTGATTATTTTAAGCTATTAGACCATAAATTGAAAAGCATTTGAAATGAACTCTGAAAAGGTTCCTTGTTGGAATGGTATCATCATTTCACCCACATAGCATGTGCAAGAAAGTACATAGACTTATGACAAAAATTGGATGCACTTCGTGTACAAAACAGACAATCTCCTTCGAAGTATCAGGGTTTCATACAGAAACTCATCTGTTACAAAGGGATTTCATTTTTTTGAACTTATTTGAACTCCATAGTTTTTCTGTGTTCAAAATGCACCATTCAAAGCCACATCATCAATTTACAACCCTTTCCGACTTCATTTGTTATTTTTCATGCATTTACTGATTATTTTGAGATATAAGACCATGAAATTGAAAATCAATTGAAATGAACTCTGAAAATGTTCCAAGTTGGCATGGTATGATCATTTCACCCACATAGCATGTGCAAGAAAGTACAGAGGCTTACAGCAAAAACTGGATGCACTTCGTGTACAAAACAAACAATCTCCTTCGAAGTATGAGGGTTTCATACGGAAACTCGTCTGTGACAAAGGGATTTCATTTTTTCGAACTTATTTGAACCACATAGTTTTTATGTGTTCAAAATGCACCATTCAAAGCCACATCATCAATTTACAACCCTTTCCGACTTTATTTGTTATTTTTCA
>NC_041393.1:128049650-128050381 GCF_002162155.2 Triticum dicoccoides
GGGATTTCATTTTTTTGAACTTATTTGAACTCCATAGTTTTTCTGTGTTCAAAATGCACCATTCAAATCCACATCATCAGTTCACAACCCTTTCCGACTTCATCTGTTATTTTTCACGCATTTACTGATTATTTTGAGCTATAAGACCATGAAATTGAAAATCATTTGAAATGAACTCTGAAAAAGTTCCAAGTTGGCATGGCGTCAGCATTTCAGCCACATAGCATGTGCAAGAAAGTACAGAGGCTTACGGCAAAAACTGGATGCACTTCATGTACAAAACAGACAATCTACTTCGAAGTATCTGGCTTTCATACGGAAACTCGTCTATTACAAAGGGATTTAATTTTTTGAACTTATTTGAACTCCATAGTTTTTCTGTGTTCAAACTGCTCCATTCAAAGCCGTATCATCAATTTACAACCCTTTCCGACTTCATTTGTTTTTTTTCATGCATTTACTGATTATTTTAAGCTATTAGACCATAAATTGAAAAGCATTTGAAATGAACTCTGAAAAGGTTCCTTGTTGGAATGGTATCATCATTTCACCCACATAGCATGTGCAAGAAAGTACATAGACTTATGACAAAAATTGGATGCACTTCGTGTACAAAACAGACAATCTCCTTCGAAGTATCAGGGTTTCATACAGAAACTCATCTGTTACAAAGGGATTTCATTTTTTTGAACTTATTTGAACTCCATAGTTTTTCTGTGTTCAAAATGCAC
>NC_041393.1:128050475-128050868 GCF_002162155.2 Triticum dicoccoides
ATTCAAAGCCACATCATCAATTTACAACCCTTTCCGACTTCATTTGTTATTTTTCATGCATTTACTGATTATTTTGAGATATAAGACCATGAAATTGAAAATCAATTGAAATGAACTCTGAAAATGTTCCAAGTTGGCATGGTATGATCATTTCACCCACATAGCATGTGCAAGAAAGTACAGAGGCTTACAGCAAAAACTGGATGCACTTCGTGTACAAAACAAACAATCTCCTTCGAAGTATGAGGGTTTCATACGGAAACTCGTCTGTGACAAAGGGATTTCATTTTTTCGAACTTATTTGAACCACATAGTTTTTATGTGTTCAAAATGCACCATTCAAAGCCACATCATCAATTTACAACCCTTTCCGACTTTATTTGTTATTTTTCA